>NW_024884253.1:28084510-28113592 GCF_019232065.1 Centrocercus urophasianus
CCTGGGCTCCATCAGAAGAGGGTTGGCCAGCAGGGACAGGGAGGTGACTGTCCCTCTCTACTCTGCTCTTGTGAGGCCCCATCTGGAATACTGTGTCCGGGTCTGGAGCCGCAAGCACAAGAAAGACAGGGAGCTGTTGGAGAGGGTCCAGAGGAGAGCCATGAAGATGATCAGGGGACTGGAGCACTTCCCCTATGAAGACAGGCTGAGGGAACTGGGCTTGTTCAGCCTGGAGAAAAGAAGGCTGCAGGGTGACCTCATTGCAGCCTTTCAGTACCTAAAGGGAGCCTATAAACAGGAGGGGAATCAACTCTTTGAAAAGGTAGGTAACAGCAGGACAAGGGGAAATGATTTTAAGTTGAGGGAAGGAAGATTTAGGTTGGATGTCAGGGGGAAGTTGTTTACAGAGAGAGTGGTGAGGTGCTGGAGCAGGCTGCCCAGAGAGTTTATGGATGCTCTGTCCCTGGAGGTGTTCAAGGCCAGATTGGTTGGGGCTCTGAGCAGCCTGGTCTAGCATTAAATGTGGATGTTGGTGGCCCTTCATGTGGCAAGGTGATTGGAGATTCATGATCCTTGAGGTCCCTTCTAACCCTGTGATTCTGTGATTCTGTGATTTATGAAAGTCACTTGAATACTGTAGTTCTCAGGACACTACTGGGCATTTCACATCTACTACACTACTTTACATCTTACTGTTTTATAGATTTTGAATCAAAAAGCTTTACAGCAGCAGTCCATTGATAAACAATGTACAGCCGTTCATGAACATGCAAGAGCATGTTTGTTAATAAGAAGCTTTTGCTATTACTTCTGTAGTTTTTACAGTCACTGAACAATCCCAGAAAGGCACTTATTTTTTTATTGTAGTGATGCTAAGATAAGTAACATTCATTGTGCTGTTTGTATTATGTAAAAAAAAAAAAAAGGTATAATTCCCTTCCAGGACATTAGGGTAAACTTTGCAACTTTGAGTACTTGGATCTTGAACATTTTCATAATTCAGTGTCATCACAGCTTTAAAAAGAATTTAGAAGATTTCTGTCCTACTGTCTTGCCTTCTTCTGTGCTCAAGTATAATGCATATTCTCCAAAGATAGTGTTTTCTGTAAGTAAAATCACTTTTTAAATACATCAAGTGTATTTTTAAAGCCCTTTACGTGTTCTGTTTGCTTAATTATTTATTTACAACAACAGCAAAAGATGAATGAGAACAATACATCAAATTATTTAAGCTTTTTCTGAGATCTCGATCTCAACAAATTTTCAGCATTAGACTTTGTAATAATTTGGTCTCAATGAAGAAGGGAGTGAAGTCACCTTCCTGAATGTAACTGACAGAACATATAAGACTCCCCATTCTGAAACATGATTCAAGAGTATCTTGAAATACAAGAGTACACGCAGGTAAGAGCATAAAATTATTCAACCTTTTGTTTAAATCATTCAAAAACAAACAAACAAACAAACAAACAAAAAAGACTACACATGAATATACTCTGCAGGGATTTCACAAAAAAGAAAAAAAAAACAAAAACAAAAAACAAACAACAAAAAAAGAAAACACAGTGAACTAGAGATATATTTCATAAAGGCATAATGAAACCCAGCAGTGCAAAGCCAGAGATAACCAACTTCCAAGTCAGAAAAAGCATATATTTTTTAATTCTAAAACAGTACTGAGTGAAACAAGCTAATAGTGAATGCTATATAACTTCAGTTCTTCAAGACTGTGTGTCTTTCTGGAAAAAAAAATTTCCAAAAATAGAAGTTTCTAGGTTAAATAAATAAGTAACAGAGTGAAATTTTATGCTGAACAATTCGATTAAGTGATTGAATAGTCCCTAATGAACTTCAAATCTGTGTGTCTTCAAATACATGTATCTGAATATGTAATTTATGCAGTAGGAGCCTACATGTGACTACCGCAAACTGAAGATATTCCACAATGAAACTGTTTCATTATCTCTACTTCATCTGTCCATGTAGGGCTTGGATATGACTCCAGTGCTAATTTAATTAGTTGCTGGGTTTGGCTCTTATACGGAATGTAGAAGGTCCTTCAGAGAATGTCAGGGATTTTTTATATAGTTTTTCTATTATTTATATAGTATTTCTATTACCAAAAATAAAGTATAAATTATTTTTAAATAAGTCATAAATTATAGATTTGCTGTAATTTTATGTATCAATCATATACCAGTAGTTGGAACATTTTAACCATGGAAGTCTTAAATGTAAAATTCTTGACAAAGAGTTGTATGTACTATTTTCTCATATCTCTAACTAATATTTAAGATTGACAAGCTGAGTACTGTCAACAAACAGTACTGGATGCATTGCTCAAAATTGTTGACTGAGTGCAGAATAACACCCTAGAAGAGATATATATACAGCAGAAAAAAAAGTAACTGACCAAATTTAAACTCAAAATATCTATATTTTTCTATTTTTATATTTTTATACTATATATATATTCATATTTCCCCCTCTTATCTAGTGCAGTTAATTTTTTCTATTTATTTTCGGTTGCTCCCACATTCTGTTAACTCTTGCCCTGGCAATATGCCCTATCCTTTGCAATCTTTCTGAATGAATGGAGATGTTGAGTTCCTGTCAGACATCACTATATATACTCAGTAAAACATGTTAGAACTTGGTTTTAAAAATATTAAGCTGAAAGTGAAGTACTTTCTTTTTGTCGTTGTTGGTGGTTAAATTCTTTTCCCTTCTTTCAGGAATCGGTATTTTATCTTTGTGCTCACAATTTGTATCTTCATTTAAGTGGTGTTTCTTTATAAGAAATGAACAGTATAATTGTTTTTGTTTGTTTTCTTGTGAGAAGAAAAGATTCATGGTCTATAAGTAAATTTCTTAGAGGAATCTCCATTTCAATAAAAATATCACATACAAGTAAATTCAGACTCCCTTCAAAATAATATTGAATATTTCATAACAACTATATATCATTTATGTCATGTGTCTTGTTGCCCATTAAACTTCAAATTAAAAGTTCATTCTGTGTATTACTTCGTCTCCACGCTCCACGTATAGTTCTCCGTATCTTGATTATTAGCTGTTCAGCTTGGTTCCATCTGTGCTTTTCAGTAGCAGAAGATAAAATCTTATAAACCTTTATCTTAAATGACTCTATGCTTCCCAGTTTGATGCCTTGTATTCTCAAAAGAAATAAATAAAGCACAAACTGGACTTTAACTGGATTATACATTTTTTTGTTTTTAATTAATTTGGACCACTTACATTGAAGAAGTAGTTGCTGAATAAGTACTACATATCTAATAACAGAATATTCATCTATGAAAGTACAGGTATAATAATATAATAGCATAGTTAATAAACCACCTTTAAAAGCAATACTTGTAGTTACCAGCACTTCTTTCACAAGCCCCTTCCTGAATCAAGGTCTCTTGCCAGGGTAATAAGATGTTCCATCATGAAGTTATATATAATTCCGTCAAAATAATCTTGGAAAGTATATAATTTTCAATCACTGATGGAAGCAAAGACATGAGAAACTGCAAATGTGTTCTTCTAAACTGGGAACGTAATATAGAATTAAATGCAAATGACTACGTTAATGCAACATTATGATCGAGATATGACACAAACAAATGTCATTAAATTTGAAGTATGATTCCCATAGCAATTGTAATTCCATTGCTTTTCACTTTCTGTGTGTTTCTATGCTGTATCCTGTGCAGTATTAACTTCAGCTTATTTTTGTGTATTTGCAGTAATACTGAATGATTGTTGCTCTGGGAACCAAATTGAGTTTTCCTATTTTTGTTAATGTAAAATCTTCACAATAATGTTGCATCTATATAATTTTTTCTGTGTTTAATTTCTATTGTTTGCCTTTTTTTTTTTTTTTTCAAGGGGATATTGTATTGTTTCGATATATCTTGCCAGGATGAAGTTACTGCTTTTATGGATAAGTAAGTATTTGACCTAAAATCAAAGTCATGAATATATTTAAATTAATTTTATTTCACTAGATTTTAGTCATGTGAAATTTTTGTGCACTTTTGGTCTCTTTCCACTTAACTTCACAGTTTAAGCCTTAGTTTCAAACCAAAAAACCAGAAATCTTAATAGCAAAAAACAGAAGTCTACTGGGTTTCTATTTCTACTATGTTAATCTATGTATAAGAAAAGATCTCATCTCATGCTGAGGCCATGACACCAATTTAAATCTGACAGGTTCATTAAGGTGCAAACTTTGGACTGAATGACTAAATAACATTCACACATTTAAGTGAATAACAGCTTAACAGAATAAGAAATGCCTGGCACTGGCCATCTTATTTATTTTTACCTATAATATTGTGTTTTGGTACGTATTGCCATATATGCTTTAACTCAAGAAAGATTAACGGTAGCATACATTAAAACTTTGTACTTGTTTGTTCCAAATTATAGCTCACAGACTACGTGTTACTCATCAGGATAAGAGCAGTTTTAAGCAGTTTTCTCAGAAGTTCTCTGTTAAAACACACATTTCCACCATAACAACAAAGAAATAATTTAAATTTTCAACTAATTTTCAAAATTACAGGAAAGGCACTTGCAGGAAGTCTTTTAAAAGAAAAGGAGAAAAAAAATTATTGTTATTTCTGCTTTTTGACATCTAAGTTTTGCAGATAACAGTAGTACAGACAATTCATGAAAGATGAAACTTTTTTTTTCCTGTTTTTCTGACCATTAATATTTTGACTTACTAACTTTTTTTGGTATTTACTTCCATAACAATGAGGCTCATGATTCTTGAGGTCCCTTCCAACCCTGGTCATTCTGTGATTCTGTGATCTGACAATATTTATTCTGGAGTCATTCCCTAAAATGTTCAGAAATGTTTTTTCCCATTTTTCTATTTCAAAACTTACGTATGAAGAAAACTAGAAGGAAAAGATTTTTCACAAATTGTGCTAACTCATGACATATACTGGTCTGACTAGATAATCTTATTTGGTGTAAGGTACTGACTGCGTAGTAAAGTACGGGTATAGCAAATTACAAGATTTTGAAGACTCTAGCAATAATTATTTTTGAAAACTGATTATGAAGATACAGTGAATATCACTTTGGTATATTCAAATTGAGAATCTGAACACTGTTTTAGTAGTTCTGTTCTGAATAGCCCTTAAAGGCTAATAAAGGTGCTTATGCTTTATCTCAATTTTGCCCATTGCTAACCTTGAATAAAATGAGGAATGCACCAAAACAATGCCTTCTATTTCATTATGTTGAGCCATGACATCAGTAGCAGAAAGAGCTGCCATGGCAGTAAAGATTGAACCTTCTCACCAATATTGTTACATTTTGTTGAAGTGTGACAGATGGCCATAGGGAGGCAGTCTGACAAAATGTCATCTGACATGGAATGTGTATGAAACAAAAGTGTGGAACTGACTTCCTCCACGCAGAAAAAAATCACATTTATTGACATTCATTGATGCTTGCTGAGGTGAGATAATGGGTGGCGTGTTTTAGCAGTGATGAGAGCAACATGAAAGATAAGTCACGTTACAGATGGCCATGCCGATTTTCATGAGCACAGGACGCAGGCTCTTATTCATCACTGGCAAAAATACATAGCTTATGGTGATGACTACTGTTTTGTAGATGACAATTTGCTTCATCCAACAGTGTTATAGTCTTTTTATCTATTGTTGTTTCCACGGAAGTACATAGGAGGCATTACTTTCAGGGGAACATATATATTTATTAACTGAAGCACATTTTTGTTTAGTGAAAGGATTGCCTACTCATAACATGCAGAGTGTCAGGATAGATCTAGCAACAGTTCTTAGTTTTAACTTTAGAATTCCATGTTTCTCCACTTTGTGTTACAAATGGAAAAAAAATCAATCTGGAAAATAAAAAAATTATGTATTTAGAAATTTCCAAATACAGCTTAAATTATAGCTTGCCTGCATTGTTTTGCTCAGTACAAAAATAATACCAGTAAAATCCTTGACACTTATCTAAACCAGTACTACTGGAATTAAAGAATATACGACCAAAGAGCAAGCTCTGGTTACATACTGAAACACATGTGGATTAGAGTTAAACCCTCTAAGTCACACAGTAACACCTACCTGGTAGTACACATTTTGGCAGCACTGCTTCTGTACATTTATTAAAACAAACAAAACAAAACAAAACAAAACAAAAACAACAACAAAAAAAAAAACCAAACAAGACAGACTTTAAGATTTAA
The DNA here is from genome assembly GCF_019232065.1 of Centrocercus urophasianus. Lineage (NCBI taxonomy): Eukaryota > Metazoa > Chordata > Aves > Galliformes > Phasianidae > Centrocercus > Centrocercus urophasianus. The sequence continues at coordinate 28,090,749 of NW_024884253.1, forward strand.
TCCTTGCAAAATAAATGTGTAACAAAAATTTGGTGTAATGCTTGGATTTGCATTAAGAGCTAATTGGAACAACACTGGACATATGAAAGCACTGCTGTGTTCTAAAACATTACTTGAAAACAACAAAGTACATCTTAAGCAATAGCCAAATACCATCTTTATTGCAATACAAATATGAAAAGGTAAAGTATATCTTGAGACAAACACAGTACTCTAAAATCATTTAATTCATTTAAATGAGATGTTGGTGTCAATGAATATTTAAGAATTAATCTGAAGAGGAGTTTCAAACACCTTGCTTGCTATAGAAGGTTTCAATTTTGCTATTTCTAAACACAGAAAATTGTATCCCCCCCCCTTTAGAATATTGAATGTCTTATGAAAAGTGAAAGGTCATTTGTAACTGTCCAAAGGATTGATGGAGTTGAGATACCTCCTTGACCTTCACCCTGCACTCATAAAGAACAGTCTCAGATGACAGAGCATCAGGCAAGTTTTCAGAAAATGTCTTTTCTTATTTTATATTGCATAGCAGGCTCGTTACCTGATATTTTTCATAATTGTATGTCAAGATTTAATTACTTCATGTCTTCCTTCATTAAAAGTAAACTGTCATCTAATACCACTCAGCTATGTTTGTGATTTGCACTAATTCAAGCATTTCTGTCCGCTTTTTCCCATTGTTTTCCATTTCGGTTTCTACAGTAATTGCTTTGGAGGCCTATACAAACAATGTCAAGGTCAAATCTTACAAAAATCCTTCTCCAATTACTTATTGTCAGTTAAGGATATGCATTACAAAAACAGGTTCAGAAGAGTTTCTTTCTTTTTCTCCACATTATAATCTTCAAGTATTAGAAGTGGTAATGGAAGCTTAAGTTAAGGTGTTAAAACATCAAACTTCCACAAGACTTGTGAAAACACGAAGCACATTTTAATCCCTCCACTACATTTTCAATCATATAGTTTGTTAGTGAAATTTTATACAAAATTTATAATTAGGCAGATATAATTATATTCTGGAAGTGAAATAAAATTTATTCAATGGTAAATTCTCCTGTTGTTAAATTCTTTCATACTACCAACAGTGAAAGTCAAGGACATACATCTTAATGGTCCACTTACCAAGAAACAAGAAGGCAAAGAATTCATTTATCAAGCTTGAGTATAAGGTGTCACTCTCTGTACTTCCCTGCAAAAAGCATGAGAGTGCCAGGCAGCAAAAGAATAAAATGAGAACAGAAGCAAGGTAGAAGGAAAAAAAAAAGAATGCTTTTGCTGAAGGGAATGGGGATATGATGGGAAGAAAGAGATTATGACAATAAAAATAGTGACTATTATTGATTTTATAATTATTTTCTCACATAATGATGTCAGAAGTATAACATCAACATAGTACATTGTCTGAAAGCAAAATTTTCATAGTAAAGTTTTGGAGAACCCAAACATACCTTCAGTGAAAAATCAAAAGGATCTATTTAAATTTTGCCCTAGGAATATAAGTAGAAACTACTATATTGATCCCTAACAGTGGAATTAAATAGTTTGGATCCACACAATGGGAAACCAAAACAGATTAATGTAATTTTTCAAATGACAAATTCTTAACTTTTTTCCATCTCGAAATGCTTCCTTGATGCTGTCATATAGAGATCTGTGAATCTGTCATCTGAAGGCACCTGTTTTCAGAAAATCCTCTGAAGACCGTATAATGTGCATTTAACTTTCCTGTGCATGAACAACACCACAACCATTGTGTTTTGTTCATTAATGTGAATTTTTATTTAAAAACAAATGACAGTCTGATTTTTATGTTATTATTATGTTATTGGTTTTCCACACTGTGAGAAAACTAGACTTCGTTCCTGCCTTTCCCCCAAGGGATTAAATCCAATTTCTCACATCTCCCATCTTTAGTTAGAAACTAATAAACAAGTAGACCACAGAATGATGAAGACTATCTCTAGTTTGGTGAGAGGTTTCTTCAGAATTATTACCTCAAGACAGAGTTCTTGAGTTTTTTGAGAAAAACACAAGATGTAAGACTATAGGCTGTTCAGACTGTACTCAGCTTAATTTCTCCTTTGCAGTTAAGCTGCCAGAGCTTGGGAGTAAAATAGATCAAAAAAAGAAGGTATTAATTTTTTTTTTTCAGTCGGCAAAAGGAAAAAACATCTAGAACCACTAAAACAGTGGAAAAGCAGAAAATATTAACATGATTTGTAGAGGGAAAAAAGATAAAACAGCAGTCTCAACAAGACTATTTATATTTTGACATTAGAAGAATGAACAGCTATATTTAAAATTATGATCTAGGAAAACTATTCAGACCTTCAATGTCCAATTAAAGGATCTTAGTTTGATGCCTCTTTTCTTTATCCAGAAAGTTCTTTTCCAGACATATTTTTTTTTTTTGCTTCCAGAATCTCAACTAACTCCTAGACCAGTAGCACATGATTTGCTATATGATGTCCTAAACTGAAAACATTTGAAGTATAACACATTGTGTTTTACTAGGTCTTTTTGATCAGGTGAGTTGAAAAAGGATAAGGTGAGTAATTTTTTTTCTTTCATCATTCATGTATGAAAATGATGAACTTATATTATCTATGGAAAAATGCTTTTATTCAATGAACTTTTTTTTTTTAATTATCTTTTGTCATTTGCTGTAAAATCATGGCTAGTAAGACTCAAAGTTTGCAATAAAACCCTTGAGAAACTGTGTACTGTCAAATATGTAATTTTAAGGTCTAGTAATATGCAGTGTGTTTATGTTGGTTATTGAAGTACAGTTCTTTTCCAGCACAGATCTTTATTTAAAAAGATAATAGGGCTGCTCTGAAAGTAATGCCTCTTATTTTATTATTTTGGCCCATATTGTCAGAGGTAGATGCTCATAGCATGGCAGTAGAGGTCGAACCTCTCCACAGTATTCCATTACATTTTGTTGCTGTGCAACAAATGGCAGCAGAGGAGCAGTCTGACAAAATGCCATCTGACATGGAGTATGAAGCAAAGGTGCGCAATTGAATTTCTCCATGCAGAAAAAATTACATCCACTGACATTCATCAATGCTTGCTGAATGTTGATGGAGACCAACAGTAGATGTGAGCACAGTGAGGTGGTGAGTGGTGTGTTTCAGCAGTAGTGTTGCAACAGCAACAGAATCACCTTTATTGGTGCAGATTTTTATGAATGTGATAAGAAAGCTCTTGCTCATCATGTGTGAAAATGCATATATAACAGTGATATCTATGTTGACAATGTTTTGTAACTAAGAATTTGATCTATCAAATAGTGTTATTGTGCTCTTCATATTTCTTGTAATTTCCATGGAAATAAATAAGAGGCATTACTTTCAATGCAACTTACACGTAAGAGTAGCATTTCCAAACTAATAATGTAATATGTTTATTTAAATACAGATACAAATGCTAAAGGGTATCTTTATACTGCATAGACAGCATTACACTTCATAAAGTAAGAAATTTTTTTATAGAGATTGCAACTACTGCCAGATTTCAAGGATATATGACATGATTAGAACTAATCCAAAACTTGTTTGGAGATATTTTCAGTATATTGAACAATATGTTATACATATATAATATTTTATATGTATATAGTGTTGAATAATATTTCCTTGGAAAGTATTTGTGAACATTGTATTTGCAGAACTGGTAACGTAGTATTGCTTTTCTGGTTCTTATGATCAACTTAAGTTTATCCTGTTTTTTCAATTTTTATTTTTAAACAGAGCAAGGATACCTAGCACTGAGAACGTGCATCTTCACAGAATAATTTAATGTGACTTAATGTTTCAACTCCATGAAAAATTATAACAGGATGTAACGTGAGGCACTATTTTTTTATATGTTAAGGTACTAACAAATACAAAATTAACATGTGTATATCAGTGTGTTTTATAATACGTTATAAATATAAGGAACACCATGGTAAAATGATAAACAGTTAGCATTTTTTAACTCCTGAGATATCATAGAATCATAGAATCATAGAATCACAGAATCTTTAGTGTTGGAAGGGACCTTCCCTTACTTCTTTCGTCCTTTCGAGTACATCTAAGGTAGACTTCAATATTCTAGAAGATAATGCTTATTTGCCCAATGAAATAAAAAATGCAAGTTCGACAACTCTTTTTTGCTAATATCTTGTATGTATTAAAATAAAATCAGCAAAATATTTGTTTTGGATTTGGTATTTAGGCTAGTAGAGGCAAAACAGATATTACAGATCTCCATAAGGTGTCTTTTCAGAACAGAGTTTTTTTCTGCCATATAGCCCTTGTTTTATTACTAATCAATTCAAAGTACATATAAATGGGAACTACATTGAACTACTGCTGGCCATCTATCTTATAATACAGATAATATATCTTATTTTACTGGATAAGATTATATTTACATCATCTTACACTGTGATATCCCCTGAGCTTGTGTTGTTAAACTTACTTTTCAAAGTGTCTTAAAAGTACCTGCATGCATTTACTGATATCTTATCAGGATACTTAATGTAGTTCATGCCTATTACCAAGTTTGAAGACTTTGCAAACCTAACACACTAGCCATAAAATGTAGCTGTACTCCTTTAACAAACATGATATGCCTTTTTTCTCAACCACAGTGTTAACAATTACATGTTTATTTTAATCATGCATTTTAAGAAGAATTCTAACAGTAAGCAGTATTGGCCAATTTTGTGTGGCAGTGTTGGAAAACAATCACTGCAAAAGTACATTAATCCTGTGGTAGAAGATTCTTCTCTAGGTATAAGAGGGTAGCTCATTTTCTTTGACCATTTATCTCTCTGAAACGGTCAGCAAGGATGCCAATTAGATACACTATTTATCACTGTGGCTTGACTTGTGATGTTTACACCTTCCCAGCAGAAAGGACTAAAATGATTTCTCTTTTCTTGCTTGTTTTTTTTCTCAAAGTTGCTCATTTATATTTATACTACAATCAAAAAGTATATAAGTTGTGATTTTTTTCCCCCGAAATCAGTATAAAACTATGACCTAAGTTTTCTACAGTCTTTCTAACTCTTCTGGTAAAAGAAAGCATCAAGTGACACGAAAAGAACAAATTCAGATTATGTCTCGGATGTGCCTGGTAGCATAGCTAAGAGTGAATACGGATGACTCCTTTCTGAAAAACTGTTCGGTATGACAACATTCCTGTTCAGAAAGTCTCTAATATCAAACAGATACAGGTTTCAAAGAATCATAAATACAAGCTTAATTTATCATATGAGAGATGATAACATAATACAGCACCTTATTTACAGTGCAGAGGTAGATCAAACTGCAGAATGCTACAAATGAACATACAGTTGCATGACTGTTATTCAAAGAAATTCATCAAGATTTCCCGAAACTGTAATACAATAGGAATTTATTACTATTAAGTATTCAAGAACTTTATGTAAATAAAGTATATGTTTTTTCATATTTACCCAAGAGTAGTTAAACAGGCAATACAACATATTCAGTTATCATTAAAACTTGTGGCCTAAGCCTCACCATATATAAGATATTCTATGAAATCTACTTAGCATAGTTTTAGTCTAGATTTTGTATATGATCATAGAATCACAGAATCATAGAATCAACAAGGCTGCTCTAAGATTATCTAGTCCAACCATTCTCCTATCACCAGTATCTCTCACTAAATCATGTCTCTCAGTATAACATCTGAAGTTTCTTCAACACCTCCTGGAACAGTAACTCCACCATCCCTCTGGACAGCCCCTTTCAGCGCCTGACCACTCTCTCAGAGAATAAATATTTCCTAACATCCAACCTGAATATCCTCTTGTTAAACTTGAGGGTATTCCCTCCAGTTCTATTGCTAGTTAAATGGGAGAAGAGATTGACTCCCACTTCACCACAGCCTCCTTTTAAGTAGTTGTAGAGAGTGATAAGACTACCCTGGGGCCTCCTCTTCTCCAGACTGAACAATCCCAGCTCCCTTAGCCTCTCTTCATAAGATTTGTGCTCCAGAGCCCTCACAGCTTCGTTGCCCTTCTCTGGACACGTTCCAGGGCCTCAATGTCTCTCTTGTAGTGAGGGGCCCAAAATTCAGCACAGTACTCAAGGTGTGACCTCACAAGAACTGAGTATGGAGGGATGATCCCTTCTATCCTGCTGGCAACACTATTTCAGATACAAGCCAGGATGCCATTGGCCTTCCTGGCCACCTGGGCACACTGCTGGCTCACGTTCAGTCATCCATCAATCAATATCCTCAGGTCTATTTCCTCTACACAGTCTTCCAGCGACTTAGCCCCAGTCCTGTAGCATTGCCTGTGGTTGTTGTGGTCAAAGTGCAGGACATGGCACTTGGCCTTGTTGAAATTGATCCCATTGGCCTCAGCCCAGCTATCCAGCCTGTCCAGATCCCTCTGTAGGGCCCTCCTACCACAAGGCAGATCGACACATCCTCCCAGCATGGCGTCATCTGCAAACTTCCTTTGGGTGTGCTCAATGCGTTCATCCATACCATCAATAAAGATATGGAACAGGACAGACCCCTTTATTCTGATCCTTTATTCAGTATCTGAATTTCAAGTTAGCTTGTTTCATTTTCCAGCATAAACTCAAACAGCATGCTTGAAACAGCATGAGAAACACCTAAAAATATTTATTTTCCCTATTAGGCTTTGCACCAGATTGAAGCTTCAGGTAGATATTCAGTAAAGCAAGATCCATATGCTCTGTACAAAGAACTTTTACTTCACTTGTATTTAATAGGTTAAGATTCAACAAAATATAAAATAATTTACAATTAATTTTAGCTGGTTTCTGATAGAAACATTGTTTGAGTGCCAATTCCAATACAATTTAGTTTGCTTTAATTATCATTACCATATTAAGATGATTGCTTGCCAGTTGATTTGAAATACATTTCAATCATATTCTTTGTTACACTTTTAAAAAGTCAAACACCCTTGAAATTACAAATCAAAAGAAAAAATCAAATAATCATGGAATCACAGAATTACTTCAGTTGGAAGGGACCTCAAGGATCATCAAGCTCCAACCCCTGCCACAGGCAGGGCCACCAACCTCCCCATTTAATACTTGACAAGGTTGCCCAGGGCTCCATCCAACCTGGTCTTGATCACCTCCAGGGATGGAGCATCTAGAGCCTGTGCCAGCACCTCACCACTCCGTCTGTGAAGAACTTCACCCTGACATCTAATCTAAACCTTCCCTCCTTGAGCTTAAAACCATTCCCCCTTGTCCTGTCACTACCCATCTGAGTAAAAAGTTGATTCCTCTCCTGTTTATAATCCCCTCCTAAATACTGGAAGGCTTCAAAGAGGTCTCCTTGCAGCCTTCTTTTCTCAGGGCTGAACAAGCCCAGCTCCATCATCCTGTCTTCGCAGGGGAGGTGCTCCAGCCCTCTGATCATCTTCATGGCCCTCCTCTGGACCCTCTCCAACAGCTCCATATCATTCCTGCACTGGGGGCCCCAGACCTGGAGACAGTACTCCAGATGGGGCCTTGGGTAAGAGTCCTGCAGCACCTCCTAAGATGGCCATCTTCCTCGAGTTAAGCCCACAAAAAAGACTGCTTCCTGGCCATTAATCTGTGGCTTATCTCTCTCTTGTTGTCCCTGTCCTTGTCCATCTGTGTCCCTCTGACAAAGGATTTCACAACCCTTGCCCAAGACTTGCTTGGACTTGTTCATCTGTGTCTCCAGCAAGCTTTGAGACAGTGATGTAAAATAACAAATTCTTGCAGGCATCACACCAGCAGAGCAGAGAGGGACAACCGCCTCCCTGACCCTGCAAATAATATGGCCTTCTCTTTCACTGTAGCTAGTAGGTCAAAATATTTGATTCTCCCCCTCTACTCTGTTCTTGTGAGACTGAGCACTGCCCCCATCATAAGTAAGACATGAAGCTTTTAGATCCAGTAAAGATGAGACCACAAAGAAGATTAGAGGGCTGAAGCACCTCCTGTAAAAAGAAAAGCTGAGAATATTGTTGTTGATTAGCATGGAAAAGAGAAGAAAATGAATCCAGCTCTAAACAGACTGTTTTGATTAATTTGGGGAAAATAAATAAATCCACTGAAATGAACGCACAAGAAAGAAACAATTTCACCTTGGGCAATTATTCTGACCAAGAAGCTGACCCAGTGATAAAACAATTTTTAAAAGGAATCACACAATACAATCATCTCCTCAGGAATCATCTCCAAACATTTTAGATATTTGTGACAGATGTATGCCAAGAAGTGTAGTAACAGAACAAAGGATAGCAGTTTGAAACTAAAAAAAGGTATTAGGTTAGATATGGGGAAGAGATTCTTTATAGTGAGTTAGGTGGTAAGGCATTGGAGCACTTTGTCTGTAGAAGCTATAGTTGCCTCATCCCTGGAAATGTTCAAGACTAGGTTGGATGGTGCTTTGGGCAATCTGCCCATGGCAGGAGTTATGGAACTAGATGATATTTAATGTCCTTTCTACTCCAAACCATTCTATAATTCAGCACTACAATTTCTGTGATATTATAGCCTCTTTCAATATTTCCCATTTTGCTTCATATATTATCTTCAGATTCATAGATTAAATATACAAAATTTTGAGGATTTTTCAGTTCCAGAATATCAAGATTTATAGCTCTGTACGTACAGGACTACAAGAGGACTATAAATAAGATGGCCTCCTAAGTCTTTTAAACACATTATATGGTATTATACTTTTAAAACTTTTACCAATTAACTGTCAAAATCATCTTTAGTGCATAATTCTGTATGTACTCACAGTGGAGCTGAAACTATGAGGGCTTTCTGTCACACTGCACAACTCTGGCCTTAAGGTTAAAAATCTTTACTATTTTTCCTACTTCTGAAGTTGTTCAGTAGTATGAAGAAGTAGTCTTATCCAAAATCAAATGAAAGTAAAATTCAAATCCTATGTAGAGAAGTTACTGACATATATAAAATCAGCGTGAATGGCAAATACTTTTTCTTGAACGAGTTAATAATCTGAGCTTTTGTAACCTGTTTTTTTCTTAATCAGGTACATGATTCTCTGTAAACTTTCCTTGCTTTCAAAGGCAAACATAACTAATAATTTCTGTAAAGGTCTTGAGCTCTTCCGACATCTGGTTTTGGTTTACTATAAAAACTCTGTCTCTTGATCTCATGTGTTGAACTACTGTATGTTTGCCACTGTCTATTTCCTGTGAAAAAATACACTGAACAATAATAGCTTTTGTTCCTAACCTTCTAGTCAACTAGAACAGCTGAACAAATAATTTTTGTGCTTTCATTTGAAATAATTTATTCCACGTATATTTGTACAAGGTCATTTGGGTTACTGGATGTTTCATCATTTAAAAATCAAATATTAGAAATTTAAATTACTGAAAACTGCATCTGATAGTTTCCTTATGCTTTTAGCAATTCTGGCAAAAATCGCTTCCAAAACTTCTTTCAGTCTATATACAGCTTTGGATGATTGGAAGGAGCTAAGAAAAAAAAAAAAAAAAAAAAAAAAAAACTACTCAATAATAAAATAGCAGTGCCAATTTATAGATCTGCTTAGATATGTTAATTTTGGTTTATTTGCTATACTGTCATCAATAAATATTTTAAGATTAAATTGGTATGCCTTTATTCTTTTCATTCATGAGGTGTGTTTTTTTTTTTTGTCTGTTTGTTTGTTTTGTTTTTAATATTTGCGTTTACATTTAAAACATACAAAATATATTCTATTTTAGGTATATTTCAAACTCTGTGTTTCAAGTTAATAACAAAAAAAAAATATACAAATGTGGTTGAAAATATTATAATACACATACTAACTCAAGTTTGATTTGGAAGATAAACACCCTGTTTCAATTTCTTGGTTTGTTTATCTTTTTATTTACTTATTACCCAAACAAGCTTTGTCATACCTTTAAACTGGGATAAAGTGGCATAAAGTATACTACTAATCAGAATTTTAAGCAGCTCTTTTAATAATATCTGAAAAGTGGTATTTAAAATGTATATGTTTTACTTATTACTTTGATAAATTAGTTTTAAATTACTGTTAACATACAGAACGATAGAATGATAGAATCACAGAATTGTAGAATGGCATGGGTTGGAAGGGATCCTTAAAGGTCATCTAGTTCCAGCATCCTGTGGTGGATAGGGACATCTTTAACTAGATCTGGTTGCCCAGGGCCCCATCCAACCTAGCCATGAACACTTTAGGGATATAGAAGCTATAGTTTCTCTGGGTAACCTGTTCCAGTGCCTTACAACCCTCATAGTAAACAGCTTCTTCCTAATATGTAATCTTATCCAATTTCATTTAAAAGCCACTATCTCTTGTCCTATCATTAAATGCCTTTTTGAAAAGTCTCTCTCCAGCTTTTTTATAGGACCTACTTAGGTAATGAAAGGAGTTGAATATCAACTGAAGAGAATCCATTGCTCCAAGACGACGATCTTAAAATGTTATTGAATTAGAGAAACCTTTAATTTAATGTTGATTGGTGAGTGCCTACTTTAAGATAGAAGGTGTAGGAAAATAATTATTTTCAAGATGGAGCTTGCTTAGTTTCTAGGGCTCATTTTTAAGACAAAATTGAAACATCAAGGAATAATGCAATAACTGAGGTTATCCCTTCTCGGCTATTTTCCTACAGTAAACAAAATGTAAACCAAAAAAGGAAAAATATCAAGATTCCACCTTTTGTTTTGACTAAAAACTTCTAAATATAGAAATCAGTCTTTATAAAAACAGTGTAGATACATTTCAGTCAAGTTTTGCTGAACAAATCACTCTAACCTGCCAATTTGACTACATAAAGACTTCACAAAGAAGACTTGAAACAGCAATCAGTATTCAGCTGACACCATGAAGATAAGGGCTTGTGTTATCGTAAGTTAGGAATAACAGGTTTTTTCTCAAAGTTGCTACCTGACATGCAAGAGCCATACACGTTTTCAGCATTTCATTTACTTCAGTTAGTAGATACTATTTTATAACTTCACATTTAAGATTTTAACATTTGTCTTATTTTTTCTTCGAATTATGCTTTAATAATCCAACTTCTAAGCTTCCTTTCTTCGCTGACACTGAAAGGCAAAAGGATATATTGGAATCCTTTCAATGAAGACCTTGGAAGCTAAAAGAAAAGAACTGGCAGGTATAAGTTTTACAGTTGAATATGAACTGCAGATAATTTACGTTTTAAATATCTAACATTTTACCCAAGTGTGCTCCGAAATTAGCATTTGTCTTCTATTCAGTATATATATGAATGTATTCAGCTTATAAAACCATAAAAACATCAGTGTCTTCTGCGATATGACACAGGGAAATGGTTTCAAACTAAAAGAGGGGAGATTTAGATTGGATATAAGGGAAAAGTTTTTTATAATAGGGTGGTGAGGCACTGGAACAGGTTGCCCAGAGAGGCAGTGGAAGCCTCATCCCTAGTGACATTCAGAGTCAGACTGGACTGGACTCTTAAGCTACCTGATCTAGCTGGAACCATCTCTGTACTGCAAAGGGCCCCACTTCTCCACACAGAGGTTACTCTGCAACCCAGGATGCCGAGCACCTGGTTTTCTTCACCTCCTTCTCCCAAGTAAATATAACATTTACCTGTACCATAATGAAGCAGATTTCAACACCACCATATATAATAAAAATATATTAATAAAAAATGAAAAATTCCTTGCACTGGATAGAAAAGGATTAAATTGTCTATGTATGTTTGCACTGTTGGAAGCAAAATCATGTAACTGCTTTAGAGTGCTATGGAGATTTGTTCTGTTTCATGGCAACATCTAACCTAATTACTGGTACCAATTGGCAGAACTTTTAACTATAGAAAACTATTTGGATTGTGGGCCATTCTAAACAATTTATTTTAATTATAAATTTATTATTTTTACCTATCAATCTCAGAATTCTAAGGAAGGACTCAGAGACTAAGAACAGGACTCAGGACTAAGAACAAATAATTTTTCTAGCAATAATTTTAAAAGTAAATAAGATAAGAAAGATTAATGCCATTGCTTGGAGTTATACCAAGCAAAACCACATATAAGCCATCAGAATAATTAAAAATGTAAATTACTGATTGCTGATGACAAATTGTATGGAACAAATGAAAAAGAACTCATCATACATTTTATAACTTGCTAAATTATTTGAGAAAAATAATGATAATGATTCAATTTTTTAAGATAAAAATAGTTTAATAACATTAAACAATTTTGGATTTGTTAAAGTAGAGAGGCGACAACTTCAAATATGAACGCCATTCAATACTATGAAAGACAGTAAAAAATAATTGTTTATGAAGTTGAGAAATATAATAAATAATATATCATATATAATATAATAAGTTGTAAACACTCCTGGCAGTATAATTAGCATAGCCAATCTAGCAGTATGGACCCATTTGAAAAAGCTGCATTTTAATAACAGTAAAAGTCACAATGAGGCAGATGACTGGAATTGATCTCAAGTACAAGGTGGAAAAACAGTGAAGATTTAGTTTTCTAATTTGATATTCAGGTTTGCACTGGAATGGACAACAACTGCAAGTGACGTGCAAGTTCTGTACCAGCAAAGTCAACACTGCATGAAACTAAGCAGCAGGCATTCAGAGATTTCGTTTCTATTGCAAATTAAAAATATTTTTTTAGTGTGTAGTTAATGAATTTCAAAGCTTTTTTCATCACCTTTGCCCCTTAGCAAACTTGTACCAAAATTCCAACACAAACGTATATTAAAACTGTAGCTAAACATCCTCAGTCTGGACTATGATCCTCTTTGTGATATGCAGGAGTTGGGGAGGGGAGGGGAAGTGATAAACGGAAGAGAAGGGAATAAACTTGCTTGGAATTATGTGTATAAGCACACAGCTTCACAGACACTATAAATATGAATAATCTGACAAGAAACAAACGTGATAGTATCTTGTAATTTGACTAGAAAATTGGAATGTTATGAATCATATTTAAAAATAAAAAACAAACTGTGTTTTAAGATGCCAAAAACATAGATTGTAAAACAAAAGTCTTGATGTTAAGAGATGATGGTAGTTAGTATTGTTTTATGAAGATAAAAGAAAGTAAAAAAGCAAAAATGGGGTTACATTAAACATTTATGGAATGGAAAGGAATTCACATATATTCATAGGTAAGCCTAGAGGCAGCAATAGAGTACTGTATGAGTTTATATACTTTTTCATGCATACATCAGAAAGTTTCCCATTGTTGAATAACAACAGAATATGCTCACAGAAAGTCATTGCTGGTGTGCAAAAATAATATAAAATGTCAATCTGTTTCTAAGACAAACTGCCAAGCAATGCATGTTGAAAAACACTACAACATGCTACATTCTCTAGTCTAAACAGTCTTTTTAAAACAGACTACTTGTTAGGATAATCTGTTTTACTGAACTTGTTGATGTGTAGTCATACCTATTGTGTTTTTCACACTATTAATTCCTATAGATTAAATGACCTTAATTTCTTTTCTTTCTCTGCTTATCCTTTCCTCTCGCTACAGATCATAGAATCATAGAATCATAAAATGGTTTGGATTGTAAGGGACCTTTAGGATCATCTAGCTCCAAGTTCCTGCTATAGGTAGAGACACCTCCCTCTAGACCAAGATATTCAAAGCCCCATCCAGCTTGTCCTTAATGCTTCCAGGGAGGGGGCATTCACAGCCTCACTGAAAATCTGCATCTGCTAGCAAAACTGTATAATTGAGCACAGAAAATATGTTAGTAGTACAAAGACTAAATAATGACTGTTCATTGTGATAAAGATAGAGGTTTTTCTGAAATTTATCACAGAAAAGTTTCGTCCAGACAGTTTCACTATCACATTTCCAGTTTCAATGAAATTAGGAAAATCCCAAAAGAAACATTAGCAAAGATGTCATTCAAAAGGACTCGCAATAGAAAGATTTTCTAAATAGTTCAGACACTATTCTCATTAGTAACTTTATAAAAACAGGGCTGTCTTCTACACCTCTGCTTTCTCACTTTATGAACTTATTTATGGTATGCTCTGAAATGCAGGGTAAGAAACATATATTATGTAATGACATATTACTGTGTGTCAGAAAATCTAATCTCATCTTTAACCATCATCACCATTAACTAATTTGAATAATAATATTTATCAACATTTTCAGAGATTTATCTGCCAAGTTTGAAGAATTTTCATGTAAGCAATAAAAAGATCAAACTGAAGAGAGTATCCAGTCTCTTGAAATGGGAATAAATACTACACGTAAATTTTATAAGTAATAGTAATCCTTAAAAGAGAAAGACTGTGTGAGCAAAACACTGAAATATATTCAACAACTGAAAAAGCACCATGAAATTAGATCTAGAACCAGATCTAAACCAGAACCAGATTAATTTAGAACCAGAGTTCTAGAAGCCAAGCAAAATAAGGAACTCAGAACCAGTTGTACTAAGTCAAAGAATAAACATGATCATTATTCCAGCTCCCTAGAAATAAGGTTTGGTGTTTAATTAAAATTTATAAAAGGCTCAGGAGTATTTTAGGGAATTCAGAACTTTGAATCACTTCTCCTGAGACTTATCTAGGAAAAGCACTTTGAAAGCGAGTTAGTATATAAAATTCCATATCCTCCTATTACCACTTTTTATTGATCCCTCTCAGCAATGCTTGGAAAAGCTGAAACACAGATAGTAGTGTATGGAGTTAGAACGGATTTATAAAGAATATCCCAGTGGAAAATAGTTACAATTAAATGTACTGTGTTTCACATAGATTTTCAGGAACCTTCCATTTTTGAAGAGTATTATATATCTATAAATGGAATTACTAAGAGATACTCATGATAACTAGTTTTTCAATCATATTCACTCTCTAATTCAATTATATACAGTTATATATATTATATACGTATAACACGTATGTGCATATAGTTGTTTACGTAAAATCATATCTGATAAAACTCTTTAATACATTATCAAGTCATAAGCTATTACAAGACCCTCAAAGTACATGATGGTATTCTCTCATGGCAGATTAGGAGTAAAAAATATATAGAATTAGATAAACACCAAAGTTCTTTTAAAGAAAACAGTTATACCTTAGCACAGGAATGTAAGCATAAGTTTTTTGCATAATCTTCACATTATAATATCCATGAAAGCATAAAGTTTGAAAGCATTCTAATTTCAAAAAGGAGCTTAACAGTCATCTGAAAATTCTGTGCATTTGTGTCTCAACTATGAAAGTACTGAAGCACTGAAAATGCAAATAACATAGTTGGGCAATCATCCATCACCACTGTAATCAAAGAGCAGGAAATACATGTTGGCTGCACACAGTATAAAGTCAAGTCAGCTACTTAATATCCACATCTTTTAATTGTATAAAAAGTATTGGCCAAATGTATTTATTTTTGTTGTGTTTTGCATGATTGTTCCTGTTTGAGATCCACTGCGATACTGCTCATATTCTGTTTGCAGGGATAAGACAGGATAAGTTTTAACTGTTCCGTAGAATTTTGACACTACAGCATTCTTATGATGTAGGACTCAAATCCATAAGGAAAAGAAGATAGATGCATGTCTGAAAGTCCACTATTTTAATAAAAAGAAGTCTTTTGTATATTCACAAGAAGCAAGAAAAGTGTTTAAGAAAGGGGAATTAAGAAACCAAGTTAAGAATTTCCAAGCTAATAATATGAATAGGCAAAGATATCCCAGAAACTCCTGGGAATGATCCAGTTTAACCAGATACTGATTTGTGCAGCTTTGGTGTCCATCTGCTTAAATCTTCTGTGTAAAAATGTTTCAATTGGGTCTGCAGTTTGATCTGTCAAGGTAAAGAAAAATTCTTTTCCCAGAAATGGGCAATTTAATGGGTTTTCGGTTAGAGAGAACTTTTATTAAAGTTAAAATATAAGTAATCCACAGCTGGTAACATCCTAATTTAAAATATTTCCTATGACTAAAAATTAACTATATTGATCTTTCCAACATTCTCTAAGATTTATTTAATTATTAAATACTTCTGAAAGAAAACAAAGGTAAAAGAAATATGATGAGAATTACCTGTCAATTGCATCAGGCAGTGCCTTCAAGATGACATGGGATACATGTCATATAGCTCCATACCTTTGAATAGGTTCATTATCATCTGGTGGTCTGAAACTTGTTGTTTACAGGGAAAAGGATTGTGCTCCCCAGTCCGCTGTCTGAAGATTCAGGAACACAATAGACGTTGGCAGCCTGGCTGCCAGTGAAGACTGACATTGAATACCTTACTTACTTTTTACATCTGTTGAAGCCAATTCTTCCTTCTCAGTTATTAGAGTGGGTAGTCTTCTTTGCACGTCTCTTCTGTCCAGTGTAGCCATAGAAATCCCTTCTTGTTTTTTTTTCACATTCCTTGCCAGATTCAATTTCATCTGTGCCTTGGCTTTCCTGATCTCACCTCTACATATCTGAACAGCAACCCTGTACTCTTCCTAGGCCAGATGTTCCTACTTTCACTGCCTGTGCCTTTTTATCTCTCTGCTTGATCAGAAAGCCCCCATTCAGCCAGGCTGGTCTGCCTCCCTTACTTGACTTCATGCACTGGGAGACGGAAAGCACTTGTGATCTCAGAATGGCATTCTTAAAGAGAGGCCAGCTCCTAAGGACATTTTCCCAGGAGTGTTTATCTAATAGTTCCTTAAACAGAAAGAGGCTTACTCTTCTGAAATTCAGAGTCCTGAGTTTCCTCTTTGACAGTCCTGTATTTCTTGAGACCACAAACTCAACCAGAGCATTTTCAGTACAGTCCAGTCTGCCTGCAATCTTAACGAGTTCACCTGCATTGCTGAGCACCAGGTCAAGCAATGCCTGTATTGCGGTCAGAAAAAGATCTTGAGATATTTTCTGATTTCAGCAAATCTCTTGCTAAGAGATCACAGCCATATCATGACAGTGATAACCAAATTTGCCCAGAACCAGGTAAATTGAGTTATCTATGTGAACAGTGTAAGAGATACTTCTCTTGCCTTATTGTTTCTCCTGTCAGTTAAGATCAGCTATAATGTAATTCTTAGAAACTGCTACTTAAAATTAACATTGAGAAATTCTGACCTTATTTTGAAAATGATATTTTCATATAATATGAAATCAGAAGAGATTCAATTAGACTACTGTATTTATTTTTGTTTTATGAGTCAGTGATTCCTATAAAAGTAACACATGTGTAAACTATATTAATTTAATCATGCAGTAGGCATACAATGTGTTGAAGTGATTAAATGATTACTACAACATCTTGAAGTCAACATCAGGGAAAATTATGTGAGCAATTACAGGAAAAGCTTTTCAGTACTAAATAGGGAGAAAAAAAAAAGAAAAAATCATATGACAGGAGCTATCAAAAGTTGTAAAGCAACTCTAGAAATAATTTTACAATGTTCTAGGTATATTTCAGCATGAGGAAAAAACATATTTGTAAGGAAGTAACTGGCTTTGCCTGACAGGCACAACTTTTCAGATATGATAGAGAGTGTCTTGGGATCGATATGGTAGATCTTAGTAACGTAACCTTCATAGACTACTTGTATTATTGGTGGCAAGAGGATCTGGAAAGCTATTCTATTCTATATGTATCTATCTCCTTTGTCTGTATATTCACTTTTGTACAGTAGGAAAAATGCAAACTTCTCTGTTTTTTTTAACTTTACAGTGCATGTATATCTTGCTGCAAGCTCTTCTTTTTAGGAATCTTACTGGGGTTTTTCTTCTAATATAACAAGAACAAGAGACTTTTAGGTAAACAATATAAGAAAGCCTGAATCTATATACAAATTCTGCATTTACTATTTTCAGAGCAATGAAAAGAGAGTTTACAAGTGAATAAAAGGGGGAAAATTTATTTAGTATATAATACAATTACGATGAGAAATTTTTACTCTTTAGCAAAATAGAAATAGAAGCAATCTATACATACAAGGTGTAAGTCAGTGTTTCAGGAAAGGATTTGAAAAATGCTTGATATCTACCTGATTTTTAAAGAACTTACTATTTTTTAGCAGGCTTTTCATTCTCAGTTGCAAAATATAAATGTGAAGAAACCAATTAGAAACCAAGAGGTCAAACAATCTCTTCTTCAAGTTTCATTTTTTTGGGGAAAAAAAAAAAAAAAAAAAAAAAGCTAAAATGCCTCACTTCATATGCATTTGTATTAAATTACAAATTCAGCAAGCCATTTAAGCACATAATTACTTATAGAGAAGTGGTTAAGTGCTATTGACTTCAAGTTAAGCTCATGCTTAATTGCTTTGCTGAATCAAACTCTCTCAGAAGATGTTTAATAAGTGGTTTGTTTCTTTTTTGTTTGCTTGGGATTTAGATTTATTCTTATATTTATTTATTTTGAAGAAAACAGGATGCATCATAGTTTTGTGAGTCTCTTGTGTTTAGTTGCATGTATTAGCTGGTCTCATTATGTTAGTATGTATTTCAGTATTTGCCTTATAGTCTTTGACATGTTTATCTACTCAGCTATCCTTTCACCTTACAGACAGGAAATGAAGTACAGAGAAGCTATCAATATGCCTACACTGATAGCTCAGTCAGACTTGAGCTAGATGCACTCTGGCTGATATTGGTAGCTCAGAAGTCAGTGCAGCTTAGTCAACTGCTGTGAAGAGTACAGCATCCCAAACAGGCTGCTGTATGCTTATCCAGAAAACACATTTCACTATAGGGACGTAATAAATTCTGAAGACAAAATTTATATATACTTGAACGTTCATAGTTGTACACACATAAGTATCTACATACACACAATATATATAATTAAGTATACAGGTGTATAGATATATAAATATTTATATGTACACATACTCACATATACGCAAATGCATGCAAAACTCAAAATGAATAGAAAATATATAATCTAATATTTCTGAGTCCAAGGAACAGCCCAATCAATTGATTTATTAAAGGCTAGAATGGTTAAAGCATGTAATAATATCATATACCTATTGAAGGACTGATGCAGTAACTCTCTGGGGTTTTTCTTTCTATAATAGCCATTCTTTCTATAATAAGATGAAATGTAGACAGATTTTTTTAAGTCATCATTTATTTATGAGATAGCTTAAATCTAATGCAAAACTACTTAAGAAACACAAATGTCTCATCTAAATTTCCAAATGAGTACCAAGTATTATTACAGCATTAGTCTTCCAAATGGAGATCTAACTGGGAAAAGGAAACTGAAATCTCAGACAATTTAAGACAGTTCTTTCTTTCTCCATGGATAAGGAGACTGTCTAGTTTACACATGGAGATCCTTTCTCTAATTTCTGTATGCCTCTCTTGTCACCCTATGTTATATGGTGGGCTCCTCTGCAGAAAGGAGGTTCCACAGCATTAACTAATTCATCTTAACAGGTGCTATTAAGCTAAATTACTTTTCTTACTGCCCATTTTCTCTGTGAGAAATAGACATATTGGTATAAGGTAATGTAGAGTGGCAGTGACAGAGGAAAGGAAAGTGTGCTGTCTTCAAAGTTCAGACAGTCCCTGCAGTACCCTGATGTATTTCAGACATCGGTACAGTTTCAACATCCATAATGCTATGTGGTCTCAGTCTGGACTGAACTAATACATCAACAAAAGCAGTGCTGGAGAGGACAGGTACGCAAACTCAAACATTCTACACTCCCATCCACATACTGTCTTCTCAAACTGTGTTTCTGTTTGTTTTGACAAACTATAAAGGCACAATGTCCAAAATGATTCCAGATGTCCATAGACACCAAAGATTGTGACTGTTATCCTGCTTATCTCTTCCCTTTCTCTTTATACGAGATACTGAATCTGGGTTTTAACATACTATAGCTGCTACTGCAGTCTTACAGCTGTACTCACTGCTAGATTGACCTCGTAATAAAGTTTTTTGACATGTTAATTATGTTTTGCTGTTGCCTGCATTGTCCTTGGGTGCCACAGATTGCCCCACAGATTGTCAGGACCACTTTTATGGGCAGGCTCCACCCCTCTCAGAACACACTTATGCTTGAGGCACAGCCTGGGATCAGATAATAGAAGGAACATCTCTTAGGAATTCCAAGAGGAAGAGTAAGTTTCCAGGAAAGATTTTGCAATGAAGCACAAAATGGAATTGAAAAATGTCAAAGATGTTGAAAGATGTCTTTCTGCTTTCATAATATTTAATTAGCAGCAATACAGTTTACTGTGTCTTCTGCTTTCTATGGCTGAGAGGACTTACAGATTGTGACAGATGTGATGGAAGGAGGATGTCTAAGAATTATGGAAAGACTTTCAACTTATTGACTTATGCCTGCCTTTGAGCAGGTATGTATAACTCTGGATAAGTTACTGAGAAGCAGAGGAAAACATCCAGTTAAAGCTGAAAGCTACAGGAGCTTCCAAGTAAAGAGGAGAGGAATAAAAATTAAATTAACTAAATGAAGATGACTATTTTGGAAGAGATATTCTGCCTTAGTTTGAATGTGTTCAGTGTAAATCATCATTTTGCATCACAAACTGCACAAAAACATTTTTTTCTTACACTTGGGACAGCTTTTATAGCTCTACCAATTTGATAAGATGGAGCATCCCTTGCATATTATGATATCAAGTATCTTGTCATCTCCTGCCAGCTTCCACAGTGAATTACTTATGTAAAGAATAAAAAGTGCTAAAAAAACAAGACCAAATTTACAGAATAAGAGAAGCATGGAATAATATAGGTTGGAAGGGACATCTAATTCCCTCTACTTACAGCACATTACTTTGGGTTTATTTACTTTCAAGTGTGAAGCATCTTTATGGGTGGAGATTCTTCAAACTCTCAACGGAACTTGTACCATGGCTTGAACATTTTCATTGTTAAAAAAAAAGGAAAAAAGGAAAATAAAAAGGGTTTTCCTCTATATCTAGTTGCCACTTCTATATTCTAACTTGTATTCATTTTCTCCAGTGCTACTACTGTGTGTTTCTGGAAAGTATCTGTCTCCAGTCAGTCAGTATCCCACTGTCAATAGTTTATGGGTTGATTTGGCTCGGTTCTGTGACCTGTGGGGCCAGAAAGGGATAAGTGAAAAAGGAACAGAGATGGGCCTGAAACAAAACAGCAGCAATGGTCTGAGTAGAAACAAATTAATTTACTAAATAAGATATCAGAATGCAACACACTATAATACAATATACCACAATGTAAAATCATAGAATCATAGAATCGCTTGGAAAATACCTTAAAGATCATCAAGTTCAACCACAACCTAACCATACTACCCTAATTCTAAAAACCCTGCACTAAATCATGATATATTTAAAAGGCCAATAGCATCCTAGGGTGCATTAAAAAGAGCATGGCCAGCAGGTCGAGGGAGGTGATCCTTCCCCTCTACTCTGCCCTGGTAAGGCCTCATCTGGAGTACTGCGTCCAGTTCTGGGCTCCCCAGTACAAAAAGGACAGGGATCTCTTGGAAAGAGTCCAGCGGAGGGCCACAATGATGGTGAAGGGCCTGGAGCATCTCTCCTATGAAGAAAGGCTGAGTGAACTGGGTCTGTTCAGCCTTGAGAAAAGACGACCGAGAGGAGACCTGATCCAGGTCTATAAATATCTGAGATATGGGGGCCATAGTGGTGAGGCCAGCCTCTTTTCAGTGGTGAGTGGAGACAGGACAAGGGGAAACGGACATAAGCTGCAGCACAGGAAGTTCCGCATGAATGTGTGCAAGAACTTCTTTACGGTGAGGGTTACAGAGCACTGGAACAGGCTGCCCAGGGGGGTTGTGGAGTCTCCTTCTCTGGAGATGTTCAAGTCTCACCTGGACACCTGCCTGTGTGACTGGTTTAGGGAACCTGCTTTGGCAGGGGGGTTGGTCTCGATGATCTCTAGAGGTCCCTTCCAATCCCTACAATTCTGTGATTCTGTGATATAATTAGAATTGCAGCTAATAAATCAAATATAATGAGAGAGGGTGTCCTGAAGGCCTTACTCTAATGCTGAGGTAAGACATGCAGTTGGATCAAGGAGCAGGGAGGAGGGCCTGGTCCCATGACTTTGCCAGGGATTTTATCTCCTCTCTGAACACAAAGTCCTCTGGGGTATGTAGCTCTTCTTTTCTGGGACAGGTACCTGGAACTAGAGTACTCACAAGAGCCTAGTAGAGGGGAACAATCACCTCCCTCTCCCTTCTGGCCACCCCTTCTGCAGCCCAGAACATAGTTGGACTTCGGGGCTGCAAGCACACACTGCTGGCTCACATCCAGCTTCTTATCCAACAAATCATCCGTCATCACAGCTTCTTGAGCTAGGCAGACCAGCAAATTTTCCACCTACTTTATTATCCGTATATTCAGCATGTATCTTACCAATTTGGTGACGCTGTGTGTGTCAAAGACCTTGTTAATGCCTAGTATACAACATTCATTGGTCATTTTTGTTCATAGAACTACCCTCATTGTAGAAAGCTGGTATGTCATGATTAAGCAGGCTAAAATTCTGTTGGCTGCTACCTTTTTGTGATTCATGTCTTTGAAAACATCTTCCAGGAGGATTTGCTCCACCACCTGCCTAGGACACTGGGGTGAGTCCAATCAATTTTTAGTCATCTGAACCTTCCTTCTTGACTTCCTTGATGATGAGTATGATGTTTGCTTTTTTTTTCAGTCATTGGGAACCTGCTCCAAAACTCAGAATGTTTTGAATAGGTTAGATAACAGCCTTACAGTGACAACATCCAGCTTCATCATCACACTCACATAAATTCCATCTGTTCACAGAGACTTGTGTAAAATAAATTAGCTAATCC
>NW_024884253.1:28113692-28150687 GCF_019232065.1 Centrocercus urophasianus
AAAAAAAAAAAAAAAAAAAAAAAAAAAAAAAAAAAAAAAAAAAGATATAGAGAAAATAAGCTTTTAAATGTTATCAGAAAACAACTCTGCACACACTCAGATATTATGCTAATTATCAGTTTTTCTTTGACCAAATGCCACTGCATAGAACTCAACAAAGAAAGCTCTCTGACATCATGACATGACCAAAGTAGTAAATCAACTTTGAAAAAATATTAAAATATTTTAGGACATTTGTATTTTTTCAGGTACAACTGTGATTCTGAAAATAAATGAGTTTAAGTAAAAGAAGAGGTATCTTATTCATGAAGCATAGAAACAATCTCAGAAACTGGATACAAACTGTTGGCAATATAACCTTTTTTTTTTTTTTTCTCATAATTATGTGACATTGTGCAATGAAAATACTAGGAAAAATATTCACATATTTTGTATTTTATGTTTGGTGTAATGGCTTAGCATTTAGTTCACCACAAAAATTACAATTAGGATTCTGATGATGTCAAATGCATTGCTGTATTTAAATAATAAATAAAATATAATAATAATAGAATATTAAAAACAAAAAAAAATCGTAACTCTGAAGAACCCTTTGATGTGTACATCTGCCAAATGAAGTACTCTTATACTAATAAAAAGCAGTTTTGTTTATTTACTTCTACTAAGCAGAAGTATACTGCTAAGTCTACAGTATATACTGTGGTGGAGTAGAGGCAAAATATCTGTCCCCATCAAATAACTAGAAGTGATGAATTTGGTATAGTCCTGTTTGCACTTCCTCTCATTGCTTTTCCTTCTGAACCATCACAGATAATCTTTTATTCTGTCTTTAATTTTCTGATGACACTCTATAACTAGGCTTATGAATCTTTGATTCTTGCAGTCCTTCATCTTTCTAACGTGGCTGGGGCAACCACATTTTTTAAAAGGACCTTAAGTTAACAGATCATGCCTGGAAGTCATATGTATCTTTAATTATTGTGTGATTAACACTAAAAATTAGTTGGCTCTAATAAAATCTCTTGAGCAAATATCATTCCTAAATCCTTTTAAAGTACAATAAATCAATATTCTTTATCATTTCCTCAATGTTCAAATATCTGGCAAGCGTTACCCACCTTGATACAGCGTACTGTATTCTCCACTCTTTAATTTCAATGGAAAACCCCGAAGTTGTTAAACTGAAAAGCAAGCAAAAACCTGGGGGGGAGGGGGGGGGGAAAGAAAAGATGATGGTGTTAATTTTTTGGTCAGTAGTACACACACTGCTGTTTTAGCAAATAATAATAATAATTACAGTAGCAAATTAATTTATGGTCTGAACAAGTCTGTTAAAAGCTTATTCCTAAAGTATGTAACTTAAGCACAGGAGGAAATATTTTGTCTTTTTTTTTTTTTTTTAACATTCTTTATTTTATATTTCTCATTCAGGTATCAACATGTGAATTAGATATCTAAGTTTCATAGCCACTGGAGACCAAGCCAGTAAATTGAACTTAAATGATCTGGACAGCTAGTAAGCTGACAGAAGTATCCACTTAATAATGAGAAAAATCACTCTTCCTTCCATTAATTGTTTTGTGTCTTTACACATACATTCCTTATATGTTGATTACTACAGGCAGACTCCCAAATTCAGAAGTTAGTTTAGAAATGAATCTCACTAGCATAAATTCAGAAGTTTCTAAAGGTATTTAAATCATTTACATCTATCAGGTGCCAGGGACTTATTCCTTTAATTACTTGTCCTTCATGATTGTCACCTTTGGAAAACTCCCATGTTCATTTTTATTCATAAGTGTCCATTTTTAATAATAAACTCTGAACCGTCAAAGTCTAAATCTCTGTATAAACCTGTTCTTGGAGTTTTATATTTTTCTTCAAATGTATAGCAAAGATATCTTGCCAGTCCCTTAAGCAATCACTGTATAACACCAAAGATGTCATCTACCACGACTTTTGCAAAGTACTCTCATCAAGTTTCTTGGTGACACCAAACTGAGGAAAAGTCAGTAGAATTGAGAATAGGGATTGAGTAAGGGATCTGAACAGGCTAATGTAATGGACATCAACCTTATGATATTTAACAAGATAAAAGGCTAAGTCCTATACCTGGAAAGAAAGAATCCCTTGTATTGGTACAGGGATACTGGGGATGAACTACCTGAAGTCCTTTTCTACAGCAACAGGCATTATTTAGAACAAGACAGCTTTGGACCAGAGAATTTTCATGAGGAGGATCAAGCACTGGAAGAGGTTGTATTAGGCTAAGTAAGCCCCTGAAAAACTTGGTCTTTCCTCGTAGCTGAGACAGCTTTGAGCAGGAGGCTGGAGAAGAGACCTGACATCCATTTCATTTGAGTTTTCCCATCATCCAATGATTCTGTGGAATTCAATTCTGTTGAAGTCATGGTCTTCTTGTTCTCAGACATACTTGTATGAAAAGCTGTTCAGCACATATTGTACTTCATTTCTGTGCTTAAAATAATAAAATAACCATAGCACCATATGGTTTCCATTAGAAAGTGCTGACTTTTTAATAGAACAAAACAAGGATGACTTGTATAGTACAGCTTCCTGTCATATTTACAAGGATTCCGTGTACAGGAAGCTGTTCTCAGGTACTGGCTGTTTATTAATGTAAAACACGATTACTTGAGTGTCTGTTTAAATTAAGTCCATATGGTGATATATCAGTTCCCTAAGTCTGGAATGTATGGATAACTACTGTCATTCCCAGCACCGTCAGACATTCCACATCTAATATGATTAAGTTTAGATGTCTAGTCCTAAAAAGATTGTTCACAGACTGCCACCGACTCACAAAAGTTACATACTACTTCATCCACTCTCTGTGGTACGAGGACCTTAATATATCTTATATTAACTGGATTCTTCTGGTATGCTGAAATAATTCTGAAAATAGGTGGTAAGTGCCACAGATACCATCTTGATGATACTGGAATCAACATCCACAGCATGAATTTAACATCCCAGATATCAAATGAGAACTAACAAAGACAAAAAATGATGATTTTCTTCTATGAAAGCTTTTCTCAACCGTCTCCATAAAAATATTCTCCTTGGCATGCACAGGCTTTTAAGAAGATCCACATGAAGATAAAAAACAAGGTACACAAAAAACCTTCCATGAGTCCCTTATTCAGAAAGTATTACTTTAAAACCAAATGGTGTTGAAGTTGTTTCTAGTATCAGAAAACCCAAATTGCAACGAGGAGTCTATGGGGGAACTACAAAATCAAGTTTCAAATGTAATCATGTTCTACAGGTCAGAAGTCTTGCGGTACAGATAACTGCAGTATACACGGAGTGAAAACACTCCTATTCTCAAGAGAAGGAAGTAGATCTGATAACTTGATAATTTTTAGAATATGTTCATCTCAGATGGATCGTGATCTTACAAGAAATGATATGGAATGTTTTTGTTTATATGGAGGTGTCTTCTAGTTAGGCTGCACTGAAGCAATTGAAAAAGAAAGGTTGTATCGAAAAGAGACAAATAGCCTGAGAAGATGTATTTGCAAGGATATTAATTGTTATGACAAAAGGAAGATCTGCCTACCCAGCAATAGACACCTACTCAAAATTCTATATAACTTCACTTTGACTTCAGTTTTTGCGAATTTTTGACAATTGCCTCCCTAGCACCATCTGGTGTCTGCCAACTTGTAACCTGTGAGAATGCACCAAATACAAAACGAATTCAGCTCATGGCTTCATGAGACAGAAAAATTTACAGCAAGCATCTCCACAAAAGCTCAGACGGATATTAGGCAGGCTGGAATGAGCATACGTTATGTTTATAATTTTCACTAACCTGTGTTGCTGAAACATTCAACAAATACGTATTTGCCCATGTCTCATACATTTCCTCATAGGAATATGCATGAAGATAGGAGCTTGGGTGCTGTGTTAGCTAGGTTTTGCATATGAAATATTTCTTTCTTCCATCCAAAATTTACTTAAAAGCTATACTAACTACAGTTCACATAAATGGTACTGTATCACCTTATGCTTCTATGGCATATGAAAAAAAAATAAAATCATGAAATATACACCTTTTCAATAAAAACATACTGAAAAGATATTCAGTACAGCCTTAAGAGCTGAAATACTAATTTATTTATTTTTTTTTTAAATGCATATCTGTCAACAGCAATATCAGGGCACAGCTGTGCAGAAAATGATTCAACCTCCATATGCTGCCACTGTGTATACTATACTGTAATTCATAAATATGAGGAGTGAAAGTATCATTATTCAATGTCCCTGAAGAAAATGAGAGCCTATGTTTCTTCAGTATGCATCCATTTTCCGGAATGGTTTAATTTAATTTTAATGTATGCATTATTTTGTCTTGAAAAAAAAAATGAAATGCTAAAATAAGCAAATACTGAATCAATATGCAATAAACTGTTCTGATATCACTTTCAATTTGTTTCAGAACAATTAAAATAATATATTTTCTAAATACTCTTAGATACATGCATCTGTTATATCTGACTATTATTACAGAATATATCACCATCTGATAGTTTCATCAAAAAATCCTAGATGGTAGTCTATCTGAATTATGTTAAATAAAATATGGCCACTGTCTTAATTAGTCTGTAAGATTAAAATCAAATGGATCTGGGATAAAAACTGAAGTCTAAACATGTCATATATATCATGTGTACAGCAGGGCACATAGAAGTCAAAAGGTCATTATTTTTTCTGAAAATTACATATTCTCATGCAAAATCTGATAGTCTTTATTGATGGACAATGTCATAAAGCCATCACTGTGTTTATAGACATTTAATTGAAGACAGCATAAAACGATAAACTAAGAAACATGCATGGTTGACTCCTCCAATTCAAACCATAAATCATACTGATGTTCAGACAAGTCGCCCAGACACAAATTCTGATGATAGATGAACCATTTAACTTTGATTTTTGAAAGCAATGAGCTCGCTAGCAATACCTCACACTGACTAATACCACATATGGTCATATAAGAACTCATCAAAAATCCATTTTTCCCTTGTGTGGATGCTAAAATTATCTTCTAAATGATCATTATTAAAAGTGTGCAGTGTGTAACATCCTTCTAATGTGCATAGCTGGATTCAAAGTCTGCTTGCTTCACTAAGCAATGATTTTATCACTATTTCTAATCTTTAAAAAAGACTTTTAAAATATAAATAAAGAAGATGAGTCAATATGTAAAATTAATTTACAGAAAACATTATACAAAAGCTAACAAAACAAATGAAGTGAAAGAAGCTTCTTTTTTTTATTTTACTTCCTTAGCATAATGTAATTACTCTTGATAATAAAATATTCTATATAGCACATTGTTACCTAATTCAGAGTGTTCCCATCATATAGCACAGGCCATATACCACAGTTTATCTTTCAGGAGTACTAAATATTACACACTGACATTACAGTTGTAGAATCCAAAACATTAAAAACAAAAAGTAAGTTTACACTAGATTATATTGATATGTTTAATGCAGCTAAATCATTATCAGATTTTCATTACAATGCTAGGATTTACACATACTTATATACCAACACAAATTGCTATACCTATGTAACATTACAAGCATTCTTTTATGGAAAATGTTTAAATCTCTTTTAAACTGCAGATAGGCAATTACTACAAATCAGAGTATACAAGGGTAAATTAAAATCTGCTAATGGCAGTTGTATGGCAGACTCATTATTTATTTCATTTCGTTGTATTTCCATTACTTCATTGGAAATGTTTAGAAATATTGTGCTTTAGCCCTCGAGTAAAAAATCAATAAGATAAAGAATTAGGCCTATCTCTGAATTTTTGGATAAGTTAATACGCACATGGTCGCATTATTATACTCTGCTTACTAAGATATTACTCTCTAACACTATCTGATTTCTACACTGACATGGATACCTAGGAAAGTAAGCTGCTGATATTTTCATGCAACTAGGACAGATCAAAAGTAAATTTTCACCAGAATTTAAAGAGCTTAATAAATTGTTATTCTATTATTTGCAACGAACAAGGTAATATAAGAAATCTGAATTTCTATTCAATCATTACATTTCCTATAAACTTCCAGTACTCCAGAACTACTTTTATTTCTGACTATATGAATGTCTTAATGCCTTATAAATCCTACAGAAAATCGAAAATTTTTGTCATACCACTGCTCCTACTAGTGGCTTCCTGCAGCCAGTAAAAAAAGCTGAATGTTTTTGAAGTATTTAAAGTTAAGTTGGAACGCATAATAATATTGAGGGATAATGCAGAATTTCCCTATTATAAGCTCCTGAATAGATGATGTTACACAGTGAATGCAGCATGATTTAGTAGATTTATCAGTAAAACTCCTCTATTTCATTCCTCCTTTTCACAGTACTAAGATTCACAGTACTAAGGCTTTATATTTAGACAATATCAGCATGAATAAATGGGGTTTGTACGTTTACATGTGAAGAGACATATCTTACATATCTTACATATATATAAATGGGCAATAATGATAGTGAAATCAGTTTCTCTGTATTAACCATTAAGAATATCTGGATATTCAGAATAAAATGTCCTTCTATTAAATATATATATATATACATACTCATATACATATATGTATATATATATCATTCACTAAGCACTACCCAAAGGAGACAAAACAAAACTGGTATTGCAGCACTCATTCACGTGATGTTCAAACACATAGTTGTACCTCAGCTCTTGCCAAATCAAGTTCCTGCATGATCATGACAAGATCAGCATGCACCTCCTCCAGTTCCTTTTCGGTATCATCCAACTGTAATAAATGAAAGAGCAGTGATATTTAGATGGATGAGTTGTGTGCCAGGAAGAGAAAACTACCAAACAAGGACCTAAAGCGATCCCCTGTCTTCACATGCTTGATTTCATTCCTTAATTAGAGCCATTAATCAATAGGTATGAGATATGAGGCTTTAGAAGGGCTTGGTGACACGACACCTTGCCACCTGTCAAAATTACAGCTTTCTGTTCATGCACCATCCCTCAAATAGTTATTTTCTGCAAGCCTGGCTGCATCCCACAATTCATTATTTACTGTACAGTTCTATCCCTGTGCAATGTCAGAAGATAACCCTTTGATGATAAGGAATGGTTTACATAAAATAGTTAAAACTCATGAAGTACTTCCATACTTCTGTAGGAAGGAAACCTTAAAAACATAAGGTTGTTGTAATATGACTTTACCAGCAAAGAAATACTGTATGAAAAACATTCTCTTTGCATTTTCACAAAGAAAACAACAAAACAAACAAAACTTTTCCAATATTAATTTAGTACTAAAAGGAGCAGGTTAAAAGTTTTAAGCAATTATTTATTGTGAACTTCTCTGAATAGGTATGTTTATCCAAGCAACTGAATGCATCTGTACTATTGCATATTTCATCCATTCTACATCATCTCTAAATATACATATTACTGTAAACAATTAATCTAGCACATAAATTCGTGGCATTTTAAACTATGTAACATCACGTGGGTGAAGAGAAAAATAGCAAGCATGTGTGTGCTGTCAGTTAATTTCATACTGGTAGTGCCTAGATGTAGATTAAATGCATTACACGGATGCACAGGAAGGCAAAATTTTGCTAGCAAATTCTCAGCTATCTGAATCGGGGTAGTAAAAACATTGCTGTTTCAGATAAATGTTCAGTGCATTCTCCTGCTGACATGATTCAATCCTGGCCCATAGAGATCACCACCTATTCACCTGCAGTTAGGCTAAGACTAGCGACACATTTCACAAAGGCCACCGATAACTGTCACATGATAGCAACCTTCAGTCACAAGTGACCGAGGTCAGACTGAAATTGGTCACTTAGAGGTTAAAGGTTCTGTATTCTATTATCAGTTGTAGCCATCCAGTCACCACACTATAAATATTTAATATAATTACAGTTTGCTCCTCATAAACTTCATTCACTTGTGGATGCCACTAGTTTCCAGTTTCTTGGTGACAGAAACTGAAACTCAGCTGAAACTGAACCTAGAAGTCTTTTTTTTCCTTGTCTTTACATTAATTCTTATTGTAATTCCCTCTAATTTGAAAATGCATACACAGAACTGTTGCTCCTGTAAAATGGAAAAAGGTCTGTTCCACATTCTGGACAACATCAAATGTCTGTCTCTGTTTACTTTCTTCCTACAAATTCCCTGAAATGACACACTGAATTATAGAGTAAATCTTGTGTGTTGTAAATAAGAACATGGTCCTGACTGGAGGAGGGAGAATTAAGAAGGTATTTTCACACGTTAGTGATGACAACATATAATTGACTTGTTGCTCTGTTTTGTTATGCTACTAAGTGGTTACGCTGTCATCAATGACTTATGAAATTAACTCACATGTATGTCCTCTTTGAATGCACTGGGTAAAGGAAAAGTGGCTTACACCACTCTAGAAATATTTGACATTTATGCTGTCATCACTTTAGAAATATGGAGAAACTACACAACAAAAACTTGGGAAATGTAGTGGTAGTTTTGTATATAATAATTTTGTATTATTTGTATTATTATTATGTGCAATTTTTAGAGATCCTCACAGAACTGAGTTTCAAAAGTAAATATGCCTTTAATATTACTAATAATGATTTTAAGTCTTCACACTTCAGAATTGTAAGTGTTGGACTCCATTTCTCAGAGAAGATTGTTTAGGATGACACTTTAAATCAACATCTTCTACATACACACACATAATATTTATTACTGTGGAGTAACGATCAAAATATAATCTTAGTTGAAAAGGAATTCCCATATGTTTAATTATATAAATGCCCAACTCAAACAGAAAAAAAATGGTGCTAGAATCACCTTAACCAAATTAAATAACTTCACAAACTCCTGCACACTAATACTGGTAGACAAAGAGAAATATTACTTACCAGTAGTAGCAGTTCTTCAAGCTGTTCTTTCCATTGTAGATTTTTCCATTATAGTGCTTGCACAAGTAATGCTCAAAGCCAAACTCTCTTGCTATGAAGAAACATTCTATGAAATCTATTTTTCATTGTTTCAATTTTACTGAAGAAAATAATTATGTAAGGAAACTAAAATATATATATATATATATGGATCAAAAAACCAAAACAGAAATAACAAAATTGAGATGCTCTTCTCTCTTCTCTCTGTAAAGTATATACCCTCCAGAAGGAATTACAAACTGTTCCTGAAGAACCCCAGAAAATCTGCCATCCTAAACTTGACTGTCAGGTATGAAAGCTCAGTTTCATAAACAAACAAACAAAAAAATAATACTGAAAGAAGTGGTGTATCTACAGAAGTCTACAATGAACAAGAGCAAGGAATGAATATATCCTTTACATAATAGCTAAACAGGTGAACATTCTACAAGCTCATGTGATGAGCTACATTTCCTCCCACACTCTGAATGCTCAGACAGAGAGTTTAGGCATTAAATTTTGCATATCTAAAATTTAAAAAGGCAAAAAAGAATTCTTGGAAAACACCAGGGATCCAGACAGGCTTACTGCATTTATTGTCTTTATGTAGAAACATGGACTCTTGCTTGAAGTTTTACAAATTGTGAATATTCAATTTTACTCAGTAAGAAAGCTAGGAATAAATATTGGAATAAACAATTTGCTAGTAAAAAACTCTGACAGAATTCTGTAATTTCATCCTTTTTCACATGTGCCTTCTAATAAAAACGGTCTTCACCTTATATGCAAGATACATTAAATGTTAAGAATGCTCTGATACTGAAAGAGAAGTCTTCTACTTGAGAAAAGTAGGTAAGATTAAAACAATAAATAAATTATAAAAACCATTCCAGTCTCCTTGAATTAATTTTTATGTGGAAGCACTCCACTGCTTCAAATAAAATATATGCACTAAGAATGATCATAATTACTTCTATGGGAAATGTCTTCCTAACTTCATTTGAGAATAGTACTGGTTTTAAAACTGTGTTACATCATATATCTAAAATCTAAACACCACAAAAACAGAGTCCCAGACAAGATCAGAAGTACAATATTCTGAACCCAGTAAAGTCATTAGAATAAACTGAGTGCATGGAATTTGCTTCTGCCTGAGTCTAGAAAATGATAATTCTTGTATCATCCTTCTCTAGAAACAGAAAAACTCTCAGCAGGATGCCTTGCAAATAAGGGGATAATTGCCTAAAAACTTAGAGTACTTATTTTGGGATACCAGCCAAAAGAATTTGGAGATCATATTGAACTTGCTGTGAGGCGTTCTAAATAGACTGTGGGACAACACAGGACTGATTATGGGAAGCCAGAAAGATAATTTGTAGAATGCACAATGGGGTGTTTGGTTGAAAGACCAAAGGCAGGAAAAGGGAGGGACCAAGTTGGACTGGAAAGGAACAAGTGTGGGAAAAAAGCTGGATAAGAGAAAAATCAGGGCCTATCCCATTTAAACAGTCTTCTGATCAGTACATTCACCTGGCCATGCCTTGCAACTCATCACTGCTGTCTTTTCTATCTTCTCACTAACCTCCTATTAATGCTGTTTTCCAGGGCAAGAGGCTGTCTGTGTGTGAGTGGGGTGTAAATACCAGCAACTGCAATTAGACTGTGAGTCATAGTGACCCTTTTGACTGGGGTGCCAGTAACTAAAAAGAGGGCTAAACTTGCATGTTGTGTGGGCACGTGTCAGTGTACAATCACCAATCACTAGTGAGTACCAAGCTGGATTGGTCAGCATTCTGGATAAGAGATTTGGGAACCAGTTATGAAAGTAGCTGTACATCTGGGCCAGGTAAGGAGAGATCAAAGGTCATTAAAATGGCTACTGCAGGGACGAGGAGCATCAAACCAGCTGCAGAGGCCAATGTGGCATTTGGAAATAGGCAAAGTCACCAGCTACCAATGAAACCTATTTGCATGTGTGTTCTTGTGTGTGGCGACTGGGAATCCAGGAGATTCAGGGAAGAGTTACTGAATAGACTGACCGTTAAAGGACAGTTACTGGAGGGATTCATTCGCTCTGTATAAATGTACATACCTATGTATATATTTTCCAATAATTAGCTTTCATCCTGATCAGCCATCAAAGAAAATAGGATAAAGCATTCAGTGTTTGTGTTTCAAAGCAGTTTCCTGTGAGCACTGATCTATGTGACCAGCTGCATGTGTATGTGTATGCATTGTATGAATGTGGGCCTGCATGCCTGTTGCGAACTTGTGTTCAGCCTTGCTGCTGACTCAGTCTGGAAACACTGGCTTGCAGAAGCTTCACCTCTGTTGAGCAAGTCAGATCATAGAACCATAGAGTCATGGAATGGCTTGGGTTGGAATGGATCTCAAGGATCATCAAGATCCACCCCCCCCCTGCCACAGGGACAGGGATGCTAACCTCCATATATAATACTAAAAAGGCAGCCCAGAGCCCCATTCAACCTGGCCTTGAACAACTCCAGGGATGAGGCATCCACAACCTCTCTGGGCAGCCTGTTCCAGCACTCTCTTGATATTCAACCCTATCCCTGATATCCAACCTAACTCTTCCCTCCCTCAACTTAAAAAATTTCTCCTTGTTCTGCCATTATCTACCCTTGGAAAGAGTTGACTCCCCTCCCGTTTGTAGGCTTCTTTTAGGTACTGGAAGGCTGCAATGAGGTCACTCCACAGCCTTCTATTTTGCAGGCTGAACAAGCCCAGCTCCCTCAGCCTGCCTTTGTAGGGGAGGTGTTCCAGATACAGCATGTCCAGAAGTTTATTTTCCTAACAAACAAATTCACCAAAGGAGTTGAAAAACACTCAAATTCATCAAACAGAATAAATGTCTTTATGCTTCAAAGGATTGTTAACTGTTGAAATAAATATGAGAGGAGGTAATTGAAATATCTGTCTACAATCTGCTGTATGCCTTTGTAAGAAAAAAACAAAGATTTTGAGATGCCAGAGCAAAGCAATTTCCATCCTGTTCTGTTTCATCTTTATCAAGAACTCTGCAATTAGTTACAAAAATGAAAATAACCTCCATATATCCCAAGTCCACAGGAGTGTCCATTTCCAAAATCATAATATAAAGAGATGATTGCATCTGACACTGGTACAATTTTGTAGCTGTTCTGTC
The DNA here is from genome assembly GCF_019232065.1 of Centrocercus urophasianus. NCBI lineage: Eukaryota > Metazoa > Chordata > Aves > Galliformes > Phasianidae > Centrocercus > Centrocercus urophasianus. The sequence continues at coordinate 28,125,829 of NW_024884253.1, forward strand.
CATGGGTAAAAGAACTGTTAAAGAAAAATGAAAACTTCAGAAATATAGGCTTCTTTTTCATCCCAGTTACTAATTTAGCTGAAGCTGTGCCAAAGTTCCATCATTCTGCCCTTTCTTTTAAAGCAAACTGCCCCAAAAGAGTAAATTGAGAAGTCCATCAGCAGGTGTAGTATTAGAGAGGTATAGGTATTTCTGATATCATTCTTCACATTCATCCGTTTTGTCTGCAATACATAATAGCTGTGACATTTACGATGAAAGGTTTTAAATGGGTAGAAGTGTAACAATGAAAAAAAGGGAGGAGAAAGACTATATAAAAGCTAGGAATTATGGCTTCAATTTGCTTCTTGATGAGGAGACAGAAAAGCAAAAATGTTTATATTCATATCCTGACCTTGACTGATATCTGTCAGGTCTGCTGTGGAGCAAGTGCAGTTAGTATCACGCTTTGAAGTTCTGATTCCTTCAGCAATTCATATTATCTGCTTTGTTTTCTGCTTATGGAAGGATAAGGACATGTAATTTTGTTCTTTCAGTGAGATGGGACCCTCCTGAGAAATGCAAGACACAGAAATGTGAGCATACCTGTACGAATACTGTGACCCAGAGCTTGGCAATAGCATCTCAGCCCCATTGTAGACATGCAACCTTTTTCTCCCCAGAGATGTAGGTAACATTTGTCCAGTGTACAGAAACATAGACCCTCAGCTTCCTCATTTTTAACAAACAGCATGTAAAAGGAATTTAAAAATAAATTAAAAGAATACAATCCAAGTTTCCTGCTTTAAGACAAGACAAAACTTGTTTGGTTGGCTATATCACCAGATATTAATTCCTTTGCCAATAAATCCATATTTCATTGCCATATGACAAAGTTCTTATACACTAGAGGAAAATCATGAATCAGTCTTTAAAATTGAGATAATTATAATCCACACATTATTTACCATTCAGAGTCCTGTATTCTCACACATAATAATATATCTTGAATTATGATATGTATGAAGACTTATACATCAATTTCATAGTAGAATTGAAAGTACAAAATATTTGAGAGTTCTTGCATCACAGTTTAAAGAATTATTTACTGGTTTTCTCCTCAGTTGTTATGACTCTTACCATACCAAAAGCTGACCAGAGAAAAAGAGTACTGCTAAAGCAACAAGATACTGAAAAGAAGCAGAGTCCAATAAACTTGGACTTACAAAATACCCAGCTAATTTTCACATGGTATATCAACTTTATTGTTTTTCCTTTTATCCTAATCTATCATACGCATAACAATGGACAACAAAGTGTTTCGGGCTACTGAAATGTTCTATGGGAACATTATACAAAGCAGTTATATAACACCATTATGTAAAAATGTTTTGCCTGACAAAAGCAAAACAATGTGTGTTCCCTGTATACTGAAGAGGTGGACAGAATTCAACTCAGGCCATGGAGATGTATGTACATTAAACTAAACCTTTTCCCTGTTTCCTCGGCAAAGCAGATGGCCAGAATGTGATAACCTTGGTGCACACTACATGTACTGGAAAGAAGCGTTCACCAATTTAATAATCAAAAGCTCTGTATATTTTATTCATTAAAAATATATTTTTCCTTTTTTCCCTATTTCTGTTGACATTGTTACATAATTTGAAACATTAAGTGATTTCAATTATGTTTAAGACATCTGTTCCATCTAACATGTTGTCAGGCTGCAGCAAGTAGACATTCCCATTTTTATGAGATAAGATGAAATTATTATCTTGCAGTGCAACCTTAACCAAATGCATTCTGGGTAGCAGTAGTGCACACAAGCAATTACTTAGACAATATGCCACTATCTTATTGTGAAATGATAGGGTTTTAAAAATCATACACACTATTCACAATTCCAGTGACACATCTTGTGACGCAGGTATAACCAAGTGATTTCCCCATGGTTAAGGTATCTGTACCAGCTCTATTCTATAAAATAGTCACATCTTAATATTTTAATTATATTTTTATTAATTAATATAATAAAAATAAAATAAAACATATGTTTTAATTAATTAATTTAATTATATATTTTTCTTTTATTTATCTGGTATAAATAAAGTGCAAGTTATTTACATACATAATCCATTATGAAAGCCTGGTCTGTAAATAGTAAACTTGCTCACCTACTTTTTTAAAAATGTTTGAATTTAAATAGAAATGCTCCATTCTCACAGTGCTGCCACATTTTCCATGCTTCAAAGGTTAACAAAGTCCTATGTCTAAAACCGAGGCCTACTAATTTTATTCAATATAAACATGAGCTACACAATGAAGCATCATTCTTTTTAATAATATTAGGTCACAAAATTCTTCTTTTTTTTTTTTACACAAAATTCATGATATTTTTACAGTGAATTAATCAGAGAAAAAGTGGTGTTTCCACTTAATGCTTTTCCCCTATCATTTATAAATCTACTTTTGTTTGATTACCGTGGTTTCTACAGTCAAAAATAAGACCAGAAATTATTTAGGTTTCAATACACAGTATCATTTTCAAAATACTTTGCATGTTGCTTTTGATAGTTTTGTTATGAGATCTTTTGTCACTCCTATTTTGTGGCTGAGCTGTATTAAATCTTTGACATACCTTCTTTTCAAGTTCTGTGAAATCAGATTTATGAGCAACAAAGGCGTCACGCCAGTGAGCTTCTCCAGCTGTAGGCACACTCTGAATGTCCACTGAAGGCTGCCTGTGCTCTTGAACAATCGTCTTTCAGTCTTCCAGCTGTGTATTTAAATCAACAGAAAAGACGGAGATAAGAATAAGTAATGATCTAAATATGCTGCAAAGAAGTTAACCTTTCTGTAACTCGAGACTGTTCTTTGCAGTTTAATATATATTTACTTCTACCAATGTATTTTGTTGTTCCATTAACTTACATTTTATACACACCACAGAAATCTTTTTATACTGAGCTTCTTAACAAATCTTTAATAAGCACTTCCAGATATATAATAAAATTTCAGCCAGTCAGATTTATTATTTCATCCCTTAGCAATATTCCTACTGATACCATACTAAAAAAAGTCTTGCCAAGAGATGTTTGTCTAACTACCATATTTAGATTTTCTACCTACCGAAGGACAGACTCTATAGTATATATTTTCTTGGGATTTTCTCTGAGAATATTTTCCTTTCAGGATTTCCAACTTCTATATACGTGTTTATCAAATCCTTTTCTACTGTGTAACAAAAGAAACTGTTCTATGTGGCAATCTTCAGTCTGAAAAGGTCATTTATTATCAAGTTTATTGTATATGCCTAATTTTATATTGCTTAATAAATCTTCAGCTACCCCTATACGTGACAACTCTGAACATTCAGAGGTTGAGTGTATCAATGTTTAATGTATCTCTTAATAAAAAATTAGCATGTTCCTTCAATGAAAAGAGATGTGCTTGGTTTATGTGGTCTGCAACACAGGACCATTAAAATGATTTTTATTACAGTGTTAATATTCCTATAGGCATAATAATAAAGTTAACTAATAGGTTTAACAAAGCAAAATAGGCAATGAAACATATCTGCCTTCATAAGGAAAATGTCCTCAGTCCAACACTGAAAAGCTACAAAATAAAACAAAATTCATTACATAGAAGAAACATCTATACACGTGCAACAGTCCCTCACTGTAACATAGCTCTTAAAAAAAATTCATCTTTGACACTATATTATTGTAAAAAATATGTGGTCAGCATATTTCAAATAAGACAGATTGAAAAAGGACAATTATGTTTTTTAAATGTTCAATTTGACAAATTACTGAACCTTTGCCAAACAGACCATTGCTTCATTTTTTGCAACAGGTCTATTGCAAGTGTCTCTGATAAAAGATTCAGTGTCCTATTTTCAAAGTAAATGTGGTGTGTGTGCTCCTTAGCCATCATGCCTTCAAAACTAGAATAAGGCTTTCAGTTTTAGACACTCTCCCTCTCATTTTATTTGGTTTATTAGCTTAAATTACAATTATATTGTACTATGTTGTGTTATCTCACAACATATTCCGCTATCATATTTAATAAATTAGTTTTCTCCCTTAGCTCATTGCCACTGTTTTGTTTTTAGGCCCATCACCCTATCTTTTCCCTGCCATCTTTTCTCCTTCTCCCAGGTCATGGGTCAATGGGTCCCCTTGCCCCTTTAGTCACAGAACCAGGCCAAATGGGCCTAAACCACTCCAGAACAGTTGACCACTGGAAAAAGGAAAACATTACTCCCATAATCAAGAAAGGAAGAAAGGAAGACCCAGAGAACTTCTGGCTGGTGACTATAATGTCTTTGCCTGGGAAGATCATGGAACAGATCCTCCTGGAAGGTCTGATAAGGCATATACAAAACAAGGGCGGGTTGTGCCTGACCAATATAGTGGCCTCCTATGATGGAGTGATGATATCAGTGGACAAAGGAAAGCAAGCAGATGTCGTCTACTTGGACTTGTGTAAGGCCTTTGACATAGTCATGCACCACATCCTTATATCTAAATTGGAGAGATATGCATTTGAAGGGTGCAGTATTCAGCAGATAAAGAATTGGTTGAATGGTTGTAGCCAGAGGGTTGTTAGTGGTGGAGGTCAATCATGAGTCACGTCCCACATCAAAAAGGGTGCCTTTTGGGACCAGTTCCACATCTTTATTACTGACACAGACAGTGGGATTGAGCATACCCTCAGCAAGTTTGCTGATGACATCAAGCAGAGTGGTGCAGTTGAAACAACATAAGGGAGGGACACCATGAGAGGGACCTGGACACACTCAGAAAGTAAGCATATGAGAACCTAATGAGGTTCAACAAGGCCAAGTACAAGGTGTTGCATCTAGGTCAAGGCAGTCACAGATACAAGTACAGACTGGGAGATGAACTCATTAAGAGCAGCCCTGCCAAGAAGGACTTGGTGGTTCTGCTGGACAAAATAGCTGGACATGAGCCAGCAGTGTGCTCTTGCAGTCCAGAAGGCCAGCAGTATCCTGGGTTGCATCAAAGGAGTGATGGCCAGCAGGGAGGGGCACGTAATCATCTGCCTCTACTCAGCCCTCATGAGCCCCATCTGGAGTACTGATTCTGGACCTGGAATCTCCAACACAAAAAAAGATGCAGGGCTATTGGAGTGGATGCAAAGGAGGGCCATGAAGATGATCAAAGGATTAGAGCTCATCTCCTATGAAGAAAAGTTGAAGTAGCTGGGGTTGTTTAGCTTGGAAAAGAGAAGGCTCGGGGTAGACCTCATTGTGGCCTTCCAGTACTAGAATGGAGCTTACAAGCAGGAGGAAGATCAACCTTTTACATGGTGTCATAGTGATAGAACAAGAGAAAACGGCTTTAAACTAAAAGAGGAGATATATAGGTTAGTTGCTAGGAACAAATCTTTTACCCTTCAGAGGGCAGAGAGACACTGGAATAGGTTACCCCCGATCTAGGGGCACTCATTTTAATTGTAGAAACTACACATAAAGACTTCTGCACTCAAAGAGAGTGCTCCTACTCCCTTTACTCTGGTATAATCGCTTTTTGACACTCAGATCCATGAGCCTCTCAGACCATAATCTCTAACAATCTCTAGCAGCTGGCACTCACACCTCTTAATCTTATTCTTAATAAGATTATTAAGAATTAATAATTAATAATAATTCTTAATCTTAATTCTTAATAATTAATCTTATTCAGTTTGGATTCTGCTACCATTCACATAAAGGCTCAGGATAGCCTGATAATATACCACATACCAGGTAGTTAGACACAGGACTTAATACAAACACAGGGTATGTTCAGGTAGTAAAGTGCAGGGCTTAGTTAGGCCTGACAACCATATGCAGCAGCATATTCCAGCATAGCCGTGTTTTTCTTCTTCCATTTTCCTCCAGTGAAAAGAGATCATGGTCTGTTGCTACCTAGTACTGGTAATGTAAAAGGTAAAATATCCTTGTCAACCCCTTTATTCTCTAATTGCTAAATGTCTGGAAGACTTCTATGAAAAAATATTTCAAAACAGATGATTCAGAAACAGAAGAAAAAAATTCTAAAATGAGGGGGGTGACTTGCACAATGGAGAGATTTAACCTTCCTATACTTATCCCCCCCAAAATTAAATGTTGCCAGCATTAAATTTCATGTTTCTCACATGCATCTGCAGTAGACTTCCTTGGACTAAACTGATAAACAGCCACAGATATCCACATGCTTATGGGAATTGCTTGCTCCAAAAAAATGAGTGTGTTCAATCACATTACAGTCTTTAAAATAATGTTTTTAAAAAATACAAGAAAGCTTTATTCTGATGGGTTTTAGAAAGTCACAGTATAATTACTTTCTGTAAGAATTTTTAATTCTTTAAGAATCTACTGTTCAGTACATGCCTCCCATTTTATCCCATCCCCTGTATATATTCAAATTTGATTGACATTCACATTTTGAGCACAGTATGAGATAAGAGATTAATACACAGTCTCAACAAATTCTTTTAATTTACTTATACTTTTTTAAAGCAAAATTACAGTAATGCATGATGAAAACTTTCAGTGTTTCCCTGTTCCATTTTTCTAATTCCGTTTTGAAAAGAACTTGCTAACAGCTCACAGCCCTCACCTGTAGTCTCCCAAGCCCCCTTCCACATCCATTGCTTCAAAAACAGTGTGATTTTCTAGGTTGTGTTTACTTAGTTTTGAGAGTTTTGAGTTCCCTGTTTCACTTATATTTCTGTGAAGTGACTGTGTTTTTATCTTCTGTAGTATTGATTCCTATCAATTCAGGAACTATAAAAATCCACTGAGAAGTGATATGTTGTTATCCTCTACATGAATTGACTTTAGAATATAATTTGTGTAGAAAAGAATCAGAACAAGCATAAAAAGATGGAATCACATGGATGATACCTCATTCAATTCACATGGTGCTAAAACTTCTTCAAAACCAGATGGTATTTTTTGAGCCTTGTTCTTTTATTATCTTAAAACATTTTTTTTTTTTTCCCTTCATGTTTTAGTAGCTATTGCTACCAATGGCATTGATTCTGGTATTTCTCAAATCATTGAAGAAAACCAGTATGAGTCATTTTTTAGTAGATTGTTTGTTTACAAAAATAAAGGCAGCTTGGATTTAACTGCAGTGATCCATAAGCTGAATTGAAATTTAGTGTTTGGTTTCAGCAACAATTAAGAAAAGGTTGTGAAATCTGGTAAGTATTTATTTTATTTTGGTAAAACATTTTAGGACAGATTTCAGGAAAGCACTGAAGTCTTTCATTCAGTCAGACATGAGGGAAGAATGATACTTTCTCTTATTTGTTTGCATTTTTGCTATTTTTCCAAACTGGTGAAAGTATTTGCCTGTGTAGCAAAAGCCTTGGATGCAAATCTTTATTTGTTTCAGGTGGGGGATTGGAAAACTAGGGCAATTTTTGTTTTTCTCTTAGTTCAAAGGGTTTCGGCATATCAGATGGCTTAATTATGCTGTCCTGGCTACTGTCCATTCAAAGTGGAACGTTTTGGTGGGAGAAGAGAAGGAAGAGGAAGGAGAGAGAAAGGGATTTCACCCTGCTTAAGAGGACCTGTGATGATCCACTAGGAAAGCCTTAGCAATCGTAAAAGCTACTGAAAATTTCTGGATTGAGAACCATCCCAGGGGAAAGAACCTATGCTGCAAACAGTGGGTAGGGTTTCACATGAGTTTAGCATTCTTATTGATTAAATAATTGTCTGGTTCTTGTTAATTAGATTGCGAGGTTTAAGATCAAAAAAAAAAAAAAGTGAAGAAAAAAATAAGTCATCACATCACAGGCAATTAATTGCTCATCACTCTCCCACAAGTGCAGCAATGCCCAATCAGTCTTCAAGCAATAGCTACCTCCCATGGACATCACTCTTCTTATATATTACCACTAAGGAAATCACTATAAGGCATGGAATATCCCTTTTGTCCATATGGGTCAGTTTTCTTTATTCTCTCATCTCTCAGGTTTTTATCCACCTTCAGCTTACTCCCAGGAGGTGCAGAGTAAGAAACAAAAATTTTTGATTCTGCACCAGTACTGTTTAGCAACAGTATCAACACTGCTTAAATCAGCAATCTGAAACACAGCACCATACTAAATGCTATGAAGAAAATTAACTCCATCCCATCCAGAACCAGTATACTCCAGAGGTATTCTTAATTTTGCAAAGCAACTCAAAAAGTTTTATTTATCTTTTCACTCAACTGTTGGTTAAGGTTGCTATTTTAACTTCTATCCTTTCAATGCCTGTCTTTTTTTTTTTTTTTTTTTTTTTTGCAAAGACATAAGTTAAGCATACCTCAAGGTAATTAATGAAGAATACTAGTGAAAATCTAGTCACTGTTTTTGTTTAGGAAAGACTCAAAATCAATTTACTTACATTCAGTACATTTGGGCCCTTTGCAGCATATTACTTTTCTTAGAGTTATACCATGCAGCATTTTTTGTAATGTGATATTTTGTCAGCACATGACATGAGCTGACCAAATTAGTCTGAATGCTTATAAAGAAAGGAATAAAAAAAGTTTTTGTAATGTAAGCATCATGATTACATGTGCACTTCTTGCACAGAAACATATAAATTTAAATTCTCAATTTAAAAATATATACGTCTCTATATATCCTGATATTTATGGAAAACAATATTAGCACACTGAAAAACAAGTATATTTTGGGGGGAAAAAAAACACAAAACAAAGAATAAAATTATTTTTCTCACATAAGTTTCTACAATTATGGAAAGCATAAGCGGAAAAAAAAAAACTTGTATAATAATAAAATTCGGAGTGTGTTAGCAGAGCATAAACATCTGTTAGGTATGACTATGAAAAATAGTTCAGCAAAAATGCATGAGTATAACAATTCTTAACTGTAACTTCAGTGTCATTTCCAATGTTCCTGTAATTACAGAAGTCCTGTGGAATATCTTTTTGTTATAAATGTTGGTAGTACATACCATACTTGCAACATGGTTATTTCATAATGCTTACAGAACTATTTTTGCCAAACTAGTCTCTCACTCACTGTAACTGCAAAGAAATTAAGGAAAATCAATGCATCCAATGATCATACATGAGAAATTGGATTTCTGAAAGCAAAAGGACTAAAGAAACTGAAGAAATATTAGTTTTTCTAGAATTAAACAAAATATTTTTCTAGACTCAAATAGTTTTTAAGCACTAATGTATTATTCATTTTTTATTATTATATATAAATTGAAAGATTAGACAATATGACATTTTGGTACTCTTAACAAAATGTGCCTGCAGTGCAAACTGAGAGACTGTGCATATTGAATTGTACAAGTATTCAGTGGACACTGCTCACATAAGATCCTAATCCAAGTTAGCATTCCGTAGGTAATCAGAAAAAACACCCACCGTGGTGAGATGCAAATTGAGATTTCCAGTGATGGTGTGAAATCTTATTCAACTCTTCACTAGGAGGAGGTATTTAAGTTTTTCTAGGCAGGTTTCCTACCGAATATCAAGAATTTCAGGAGAGCATTTGAAGCATACCAAAGAACAAACCTCACAGGCAAAGAGATCACTGTTCTGAGAAGCATTAATTAAATTTTGCTACACCTGCATTATCTCTGTTAAGAAAAATGCTTCAAAAATATACTAAAAAAAAAGGAAGAGAATAAAGTGCAAAGAAAACAGACAGAAAGAAATAGAGAGTGCGTATGCATCTTGTCTTAGAGATGTAGCAACTGTTCCAAAGGCAGGTTAGGAAAAATGCATTGAGTGTACTGATAGTACTTTGTGGCAGATGAAGCTCTGGGCTGAAGAGTAGCTGTCCAAAAATACATAAAAAGTTTTCAGAAAGAGAGAGATACTGTTAGAGTACATGGCAACATATTCTTCTGTTGAGGAAAAGCAAGATAACTGGAGGGACAACTGAATATTAAAGCAAATGCATAAATAGTTTCCTTAGTTGCATTTTCTACTGAACCATTTTTCTGGTTCATATTTCCTTATTATCCTACCTAAACAGAAACATAAAGGAAAAGGTAATGGATGTAATGAGCCATAACCTTGAAAGCTGAGTTCCTTTATTGTGTCTATTCCATAAATCTACATTCCAAGAACTGCAACCTAGAACACAGAGTGAGATAGCCTACACCCTCATATTCTCATTGACTGCCTGTGATGCTGAAAGAACCCTCAAGGACAATGATGGAATTCTGACAGCTTTTATTTGTTAAAACTGAGCTAGAAAAGTACAATTTTTAGCAGCAGGCCTCATTTCTGACAGAAATATAAATATCAGGAAGAAACAATTATGTATATATATCTTCTGCTGCATAAAACAAACCTGTTAATCATTTAAGATAGCTTACTTTCAGATCTATTCTCAGTCTATGAAAATAGTATTACAAGTTTTGTTTTAACTTATATCAATCTAAATTGCTGCAGTTATTAGTGGAATTACTATTGCTAGTGCTAAGGTAGTAATAAAAAGTCAGTTAGAATCAAGATACTTTGACTACATTCCTGCCAATAAATTAAACATGTCACAAACTGCTGTTTGTCACAGAGGCCAATGGTCATGGCTTTGCCAGCATTCATGGTATTAAACATGTAGACTGCCTATTAGAAATGAGCTTATGCCCATACAAACTCCTGAAAAATTCCAAGTAATTATTTGGAAGGACATAGGTAGCTTGTTGTGTTTGTAAGTATAGGTTCAGCCTTTTATGCTGGATGAATACAAAAATCCCAAAAGTAGGCATGATTTCTGACCTAATTAATATGTAATCCAGTTTGAAGTTAATCATAAGTGAATATGATAAATAGGAAGAAGAGAGAACTAAACTCTGTAATTAAAATATGACAACATGAATATATAAGCTATAAAACTTGGCGGTCAAACAATATGTGAAGATCTGGATTCTTATCAGAAGAGGGTCATGCTTCAGCTTTCTTCCAATTAAGCAAAATTTAGCAATCACTGACTGTTCAATTTATGTACTAATCACCATAGAGTGAACTAAGTGCAACATGTTTAAGAAGAAGATGTATCCACAAAGAATACAGCATGCTTCAGAATTATAGTGGAATAAAGTATAGAGACAGCCAGTGAACAAGGAAACAAATGTATATTGCTCTTTCACTCTGGCATACCTGAAAAAATGGGGAATTTGAAATACGTGACACAGCAAGTAACATAGTAAATGTAGATAAAATTAAATAAATAAATAAATAAATAAAAAAAACAAACATGACAGTTAAGGCAAAAGTTTAAACATCATGAGCCAAAAGGATAATTGCATGGTCCAAATGATGGACCAGGAGAAAATCTTACTAGTCTAATACAAAATGGTTTTTAAGTGAGATTATGGTAGTAAAGCAGCAAAGACAAGAGATTACAGTCACCAGCATTTGCAGAGATTTGTCAAGGTAAACAAAGTTAAGAAAGTAACTATCGTGGATGACTTAAGGCTGTGAACCTCTTCAAATCTATGAAAAAAGGGAAAGAAAAACAGAATGGCAGAATTGTGTCATTTCTGAACATCCTAGATGTGAACAGTAGAGTAAGACCTCATAGAGAAACAGATCTTAGAGGCAGGTGGAAGGCTTAAAACTGAGCAAGATAATTAGAAATGACAATGAGAAATAAGAGTCTAAAACTAGGCCCACGCAAAGGCAGAAGAGCTAAGAGGGGAGAGGTGAAAGATCTGAAATATAAGAAGAAAATAAGAAAATAAGAATATAAGAATATAAACTAAGTGGATGGAGAGGGCAGATAAAGATATAGAAAGGAAAGATATAGAATTCATAAGATTTATATAAAAAATACAAAAAAAAAAAAAAAAAAAGGTAAGAAAGACAACAAAAAAATATGGAAATCATACCAAGTAAGAAGTTACAGGTTAATGTACAAATCAATAACATGGATAAAACATAGAGCTGGCTTGGTCACTTGTTGATATTCAAAGCCATACAGCAGCTGGGCTCCAGATGTTAGGGCTGCCAGTATGTCTAACTAAAGTGAAGTCAAAGACCTATATCAACTTACTATAATGTGTTCTGTGTATGACCAGTAAATATCAAAAGCTTATGGACCACATTTGAAGGAAAAGTAAGTGCTGCATATGTAGACAATGTAGTCATCTTCAATATAGCCTGGGAAAACCTCAGGGAATATTTTAATAAGGTGATCACTGAATTATAAAGGGCAGGTTTAAACAGAAATCCTCAAATGAATTCTATGCCATAAGGTAAATGAATATCATAGACACATATCAAGATTGAAAACTCATACGAAAGAATCACTGCCATTTTAAAAGCTGAAAACTAATCTAAAAAGAAAAAAAAAGAAAAAAGAAAAAAATAGACCTTGCAAGTATACACCATAATCTATGTATAGTTTTGTTTTTAATAAGGTGTCTGGGTTTATAAGCTTTGAGAGAACAGTTTGAGTAAAGACTGTAATTAGTCCCAGCGATTTCTTTCCATGTAGTGCATCCTTTATAAAAAAATCCAGATTTTACATTAATTTAATTCATATAAATGAGACTTAGACAAGTAGAATCTGTAGATCAGAAACATTACCCCTCAACATTTACACTTAAGAACGAGCTAAAGAAAACTTTTTTAAAGGGCTGAAATGTGACGGCTTAGGGACTTTTTTCCCCTTGCTGTGAGAAAACAAATGTGATGTTTTATTTTCCCTGGTATATCAATAAACAATGTGAATTGTAGGATGTTTTACAGTTTTCTTCGTTTGAAATAATCTCTGTTTTCAAATGGATGTGATCCTCACTGTAAGAAACACAGTTAGAAATTTACCAACTTGATGCAAAAGTTCTGTTATAAATTCCAACATTTTTTTATTTATTACTTCTCCCCCAACATTGCAATGGTGTTACTAATTAACAGCTGTATATATTTTTTTTCCATTCTGATTTCTAACTGCATGATATATGAAAGCATGTCTGCAGCAGAAGTCAATTTGTAACTAGATACTAATTGACTATCCAGTTTAACATAATAAAATCGTCTGTATTAGACAAAGCAACATTTTCCTTTGAACATAATCTGTAAATATGTTAGTGAAATTATTTAAAACAATTGCTACTAGGTATTCAGAAATGTAGAAACTACTTTTTCAAATAGAGCTTAATTGAAAGCAAGTCTTAATGTACATTTTTCTAAGAAAATTCCGGCTCAGTTTATAATAAAAATATCATATTATGGAGAATATCTTCCTTGCATTTCATTAAAATATTCAGCAACTAATTTGATTAAATAACATTTTCGAAGTATTTGGAGATGCCCAACATTCTGGAGATGAATAATTAACAATTACAATAATTCATTAAAATTTCAAAGATTAATATAATATAACTGTTAATCAGCCATGAGGTAAAAATTAGATTTATTCAAATAAACAATTATCCCTGGATCATTTTTCAAATAATTCAAAAGCATACAAACACATAACATTTTCATACTGATTTTAAACCCTGCTACAAAATGTAAAAGTAAACTACTTTTCTAAGTAGTCTCAGTCAGTAGTAGAACTAATTGAAAACCTATAAATTTAGTACAGTGCAGCTTGTAGTCTCTATCTTATTCTGCCTATACATCAATAGGTCATTCTCAGTTAATTAAGTGAAGGCATAATCAGCTTAATTTATGTAGTTCAAGACAGTTAATGATATCTCAGTACAGTACATGAACATTTGGCCTGCCCATATAACTATCTGAATATATCCAGTTCATTTTGTAGCTCTTCAACTTCAACTCTCCATTTTTTATACCTGCTATCATTTTACACAGCTCAGCCTGGAGCTGGTGAGTCCAATTTCTTGAGACTAGAGCTGAAACAATGCCAGAACAGATTAAAAAGTTAACAAAGCAACATGACCAGTTTGTTGTTGTCAGTGGTAGTTCATTATGCAGAACAATTACTAAAAGGTAATAATTCTGAATTAAACACTTGTCTCATTTGAGTATGCAATATAGTGTAATAACATCAAATGAATAATAACTGACAAAGTTAAGACTGAAATGCATGTTATTTTTTTTTATGAAATACACAATATTTTTTACAATATATAGTGAGGTACCTCAGTAAGAAGATCATCCTTGCTCTGTTGCAGAGTGTTTCCTATTGCTGTCTTTGTAGCTCATCTTCTCTTTTCTGAAGCTGCAAGTTTACACACAAAGACAAACCACAATGTCAACCAATTGGACCTCACTTAAGGAACCAAGCAGATCGATTTGTAAAGCAAAGGATGAACAGGACCCCATTTCTGAAGTATGTTGCTCAAACTGCTCTTTCATTAAAAGATGCTCTCTCTTATTGATTTTGGCTTAAGTAATGAGAAAGCTTATCCAAAAATCTTTAGCATTTGGGCTCAAGTTAAGGAAATCAATAGAGTCATTTCCCATTTGAACTGCATATGTGAGTTTTATGTACGAGAGACAAGACAAAGCCCAAATCAGATAAATCAATAACATTGTCAATAGAACATGAAGCTGACAAATGACATTTTTAAGCAATTAAAGAGAGCTGTAAACATACAGAAGCTAATCAATTACAGTATTCTGCTATTAACAGTTTTTAATTTGTACAAACATTATTAAGGATCCCAGGGAATGAAGATAACAAAACATGTTTCTTGCTACTGTTTAGGGATTATGATAGTAAAGCTATTCTTGTCTCTGGATGTAAGCGTCTTCCAATGCTCGTGGGAAGAAAAGGAAATATTTAATTAATCATTGAATTCCTATACTATCATGTCTACGTGTATAATAAACACAGTAATCACAGGCCCTGACTACATTTTTCCACCCAATTTAGTACATGAGGACAGCTAAAGTATGCAAATACCCACTAATACAAGGCACAGAAGACACAGAATCATATAAGTGTTGATTGCAAGAAATATCTAGAGGGCATCTAGTTGATATCTCACTCAGAGCATAAACAGTACTAGATCAGGTCAGCTGTGACATTGTATAGAAGATCTCAAAAACTAAACAAAACAACAACAACAACAACAACAACAAAAACAAGGAAGATCACAAAATCCAGTTTTATAAATTGTTTCACTTTTACGCAAACTTTCCTGAGAACCGTCCTTAGACATTTTTCTAATTTTTCTAATTTGTACACTGAAACTGAATTTGTGAGTTTGCTTTTTATCATACCAAATGCCGCTACTAAGAATTATCTCCATCATCTTAGCAGTTTTTCTTCAAATTTCACTGGCGGGTATGAAATGTCCCTTTAACATGTTGACTTAGCTTCCTTTATTCAAGCTAAGTCAACATGTCTCTTAAGTCTCTCACTGAAGATCATGTGCTTTAGCATTCTATACATGTTAGACTCTTCATAGACCCTTTTTGGATCAGCAACTGTATTGAACTGTTTGCTGATACAAAATACTCCCATTATAGCCCATTTAGTGCAAAGTATAAAGGAATACTAAATTCATTTTAAATATATTCTCCATGCTCCTTCCAATATGATCCAGTTTGCCTTATTTGTGGTGACCGCATGCTACCCATATAGAGCTTGAAATTCAGTATAGCCTGATTTAAGCAGAGCTGCTATAGTCAGTTTTCAGACCACCAATGTATTGGGTTCTTTTGTCTGAAGGGCAGTATTTCATATTTACCCTTTTGAACTTCTTTTGGATTTTCTTGGCCTTATCCTCAAGTTTCTCAAAAGCTTTTTTGCCCAGCATCTCACTTAAGCTTTCCTCTTCAACTCAGCTTCAAGTGCAAATTTTCTGAGGGTCCGTTCTCATCATCCAGATCGCTGATGAAAAGAAGTAAGAAAGACTGCAGTATTGACTAGTTGCCTTTTGAATGGTGAGCCATTAATTACTATTCTTTGAGTCCAACTAACCTTATATTTTCAATTCATCTAACATTGCATTCATCCAGTGCATCTGTTTGGGTTGGTTTTTTTTTCAGTTTATAAACAAAAAATACAGTGAAAAAGGATGCCAAAAGTCTTGCTCAAAATATTTCATACACAGCTCTTCCTGGTCCACATAAACAATCATTCAAGCGTAGAAGGCAGTCATATTAATTAAAAATGACGTGTCCATGATGGCTATTCAGGTCTGATAGGTGTATGTACTTGTGACTTGCACAACGCTTTCTCACAGTATAATTTAGATAATACAAATGGACTTGCTATGGTTGAAGATAACTTAGCCTGAATGTATTGGGGCTTATCAATGATAAAAGTACAATTTAAAGAAATGAGTATGCTTGAATTAATCATGTATACACTAAAATAAAGCACTTATATTTGATCTCTTGAAGACAACTTTTTTTTTCATTTTGTTACTTTGGCTTTCACAGTTAGATAAAGAAATTTATAAGTACTTAATGTTTCTAAAGAAAAGGTAATGCCTCCTCCTTATTTCCATGGAAATGACAAGAGTTACAAAGAGCAAATAGAACAGTACTGGATAGATCAAATTCTCAGTTACAAAACACTAACGTAGTCACCACAACTAGCTGTGCATTTTCAACAGCAATGAACAAGAGCCAGAATGCTACGCCCATAAAGATCTTCACCAGCAGAGATGATCCATTGCTTCACAGCTGCTATGATGGTGTCTTTGCTAGAACAACGTTGCCTACACAGTTCATCTTTCTTCAGCTCAAACAGGTGGAAGTCAAAAGACATTAAATCTGGACTATATGATAGATGTTCAGCCAAGATTGGTAGTGTGCCACATGGTCTTCAAACTGTTATGATGCCTGGCGTTATCAAGCTGCAATAGAAAGGTTGTTCTTTTCTGGCCTTACTCTGTTCAAGCCTTCAGCTAAGTCAGCATCAAGAAGTATTAGTCAGATTTTATGGCTTCTCGGAATTCTAGAAAATCCAGAAGGATCACCCCTTTCTTATCCCAAAAGACAGTGCAGATCACTTTACCAGCTGAGAGCTGCATCTTGAACTTTTTCTTCAATGGGGAACTCACATGCTGCTAGTACATGGACAGCTGTTTTGACTTTGGCTCGTAGTGGTGACGCCATGTCTCATCACCAGTAATGATGCAATACAGAAAACTGTCACCTTCAGCCTCGCATTGATTCAGTAGGTCTTGACAAACTTGCATATGGTGTTTCTTCTGCTCCTGTGTAAACATTCATTGGACCCACCCTGCACAAAACTTTGTAATATTTCAACACTGCCACCATTGTTTCCAAGGCATATTCAGCTTTGTCCACAACTCCCTGGTCATAACCTGGTAATTTGAATGAATGAGTTAATCAAGATGCTCTTCTTTTCATGTTGTGACTGCTGTGCATGGTCATCCAGAGCGTGGCTTGTCTTTCTTTTTGCTGTCACTACTACAGTGCATCACCTCCACCTCACTGCTTGGCTTCCATAAGTATTCAGTAAGTGGTGGTGAATGTCAGTGGGAGCAATTTTGTCCACATGGAAGAATTCAGTGACATACCTTTGCTCCATACGCATTTCCTTATCAGACATCATTTTATCAGACCGCCCCTCTGGTGCCATTGCATGTAGCAGCAAAATGTAATGGAATATTGGTGGGAAGGTTCAGCCTCTCCTGCTATACCACCAACATCTGCCTTTGATATTGTAGACCAACATAATAAAATAGGAGGCATGACTTTCAGAGCAACCCACATATTGTTGTAGTTGGCCAACAGATCAACTGATCACATTTCACAAAGTGGAACATTTCTGCAAGCAAGGAAGCTAATGACTTTCAAGTCACATCAGTGACTCCATCAACTTCACAATTCAGATGCTCAAAAATAACTTTAATCTTCTACAGAGACGTGAATGTGAGGAGTGCATATTGCTGCTGATCTCTTCAATGACCACTCATTTCATAAGGCATCAAGGGACATCTTTATATGACAGTGTTTGTAATTATTGTCAATATCTTATTGAAGACTAACAAAACCAAAGTAGACTAACATGAAATACCTTGAAACATCAATGATCCCTGATAAGAACAACTGTATACATGAAAACAAACAAACAAACAAACATGAGCATGAACTGGAAGACAGAAAGTTTGCTTTTTTTCTATCCAGAATGGTTTCCTAATTTCCTTTCCTCTGGTATCAAAATATTGTCACTGAAGAATGTCACTCTTATGAGGTATATAAGTTTAAAAACTCCTAAAGTGTAGAAACATAGGAGTCATGAGTGGCCTTTAACACCAACAGAAGGAAGATACATAATGCAGTCTCCTTTCTTACAAAAACAAGAAAGATGTCTACAGTGGCATGATACACTGCCATAAATGGGCAATGCAAAAACAGATAGCAAAACTAAACAAGCTGCCCAGAGATGTTGTGGAATCTTCTTCTCTGGCACTACTCATATCGCACCTAGACCCTTCCCTGCACAATTAGAGAAATTGTTATAGCAGGGCTATTGGACTCAGTGATCTCCAGAGGTCCCTTCTAGCCCCTTTGATTCTGTGATTCTATGAGATTCTGCTCCATCTGATATTATCAGAAGTCTCAAAGAAACCCTGAATTTCATCTTTATTTTCTTATCTGGGAAGTTAATAGGCAACTTCATCCTTTTTCCAGTTTCTTTATGTTTCTTAGTAATCTTGTTTAGAATAGAGAAAAATGTTATTTCGTATATTTCACAATGAAAGGTAATTGGCTTAAAAAAGCTGTGTTCTCTGAAACACCTTGCCAGTGTAAGTCTCATACAAGAACTGTTAGCAAAGGGAGAACTCTGGGGATTGGGAGTTGAATAGTTATATGCTGCTGTTAAATGAAGCAGTTGTGCTTGAGAATGCTTGCCTGAATACAATTCATTTTACAGCATCATCTGGGGACAAAGTAGAGTTTAAAATGTAAACTGAAATGGCATCTTCTGGTAATGCAAAAACATCCCTCAGTTGACTTGAAGAAAGAAATGAAGCTGAAAACTGGACCAGCAGAAAACAATTGACCGTTTTAGTTTTGGTAGGAGTAGTCTCACAAGTGTTTCTTGGACTGAAAGTCATTCTGTGTATGAGATTGCAGTAAGCATGTCACTGGGGGTAATTGTATCTGAATTGCTTAAGCACAATACCAGTAGTGTAATTCAAATAGTGTTGTTGGGTTGTTGTTTTTGTGGTTTTTCTTTCCATGAAAGGAAAATGAATTCAAAAGATGAGCTGTAAATGTAAGCATACTTTCCAAAATCTACGCTTTCTTGAATGAACTGATATGCAAAGAAAATACAGAATTGCAAAATGAAAAAAAATACACGACGAAAGAGAAAAAGAAAACAGATCAAATACCTCAAGGATGAATACCCTACTTCACGCTGTTCTGATAATTAATGTGTTTTAGTTTCTGTGATTTGTATTTTCTGTAATGTTCATTTAACCAGTTGAACTACCATGAGATGAACTAGAATCGAGTTTACTTAATTGTTTCAATATTGGTAATTACACCTGTCTACAAAATGGATTTTTTGTAGACAGGTGTCTACAAAATATTGTAGTCCATTACTGATTAACTCTGAACTTCTGCAAAATATTGTTTATAAGCCTGGAAAATATATGAAAATTGATATAAGTAAATTATTACTATCAATATTTATAGCATAAAATCTGTAGGTAGATGAGAAGAAGTAAAAAGACTAAGAAAAAATTTTGTACAGAAGTAAGAATTACATTTTTATTTAGTCCACAAAAATCTAAAAAGCCCACAATTTAACAGGCCTTAAACTGAACACTGACAAAACTGGCTACATCCATAAATACATAAATAAGCACAACCTCTAAAAGTTCAGTTCTACTACATCCAGGCATTTTGATCTTGACTTCTGATGAACTTTCTACCAACAGTATTTTCCTTGCTATTGTTATGAACAAATGTGAGTAGGAGTTGTGAATATGAATAGATGGTGAATAGAAAGGTGAGCACTGAGGGCAACCAAAGCATTTGAAGTGGAAAAAATGTGATGAAAAACAAGGTCACCTGAGGTGCAAAATAAGTACTAATAAAACAAGAGGTGGAAGACAAGGCTAGAAAAACAACTGGCACTCCCAGTCTCAGAAACAGATATATAAATGCAGTAATTCAGGAGGAATTCAGACAGTAAAAGATAAACTTAAGGAAAACTGACATGTAGGGAGAGAGGGTGTGGAAAAGTTGGACAAAGAAGGGGCATAGAGTAGATAGGATGTGACAGTGAAAAAGGTATGTGAGGATATAATGTATTTCAGCCATTTGAGGTTGTATGTAAAGCTTCACTTTCTTTAGGTTAGTTTGCTTCCTTTCTCCTCAGCTCTTCTTTACATCTGTACTTGACAGACAAACCCCTTCCATACTGCTATTTCACAATTTTCTTTTACTGAATTTAATGCTTCGAACTGTTTACATCTGAAGTTTGCATTTCTCTAAGTTTTATCATCCAAATGGTGCTTGTTTTTGTGTTGTTGTTGTTGTTTTCCTGAAGAGTCTCAGCAAAGTAAAAGTCAATCACAGATTTCTCCAAGTAGAATTAAGTACTTTTATAAAACTAATTGATATCAAGATTCAGATCCTTTAGCCAGGATCTTTAGAGGACACGTTTTTATCATATTGTTATTATAATATCACACGACCAGGTTGTGCTAATGGAAAGGAAGTGAAAAGATATAGGACCCAGGATATTTGTGCAAAATAATTCCTACACTACATGTATAGAAGTCATCTTTGAAAATGCAAAATCTACATTTAGATAGATATTGAGTTTATGTTGGGATTTAAACAGTTTTCTAGAGTTCTGTCTTCTCAATTTAATCAACACTTCCTCCCCCATTGTCTTCAATTAATTTATGGATTTAAAGTAATTTATTGCATAGATTTGCATAGATTATTCTTATTTTAGTCATAATCAAGCTTTTTCTACTAAAAATATTTCAGAGTCTTAATCTCTTAAGCCTTTTACAATGCATCAAGTTAATACTTCACATACAGGTAATCAGTGTAAGTGAAAGTATAATTAATTCATTAACATCTAATAAGTTTTTGTTCATATAGAGCTACAATAAATAAACAGCAAAATAAAAGAACCAGTGCTGCTGTGGTTTTGCTTGGGGGTTTTGTTTGTTTGCTTTGCTTTTGTATAGATTTATTTATAGAGTTACATATTGCAAAATTCAGCGTTCAGTCTGTATTGTAAATATAGCTCTTTCAAAAACTTGGTTTGCTGCAACACTTAAACATGAGTTTTGGCAGCAGTGTTGGTGTCACAGAGATTACACACTTGGACTTCAAGGAGGTCAGTGAGATGGCTGCACTGCTCACTGTACAATAGCCTTCACTAGCTAATCCATAATGCAGTTTTGAACTGACAAATTACGAACCTGCACCTGCAGTTTTTCAAGGAAGAGAATCCAAAATGAGAAACTCTGTCTGGACCTTTCTGTCTCCCTCTTTTTACAAAATCTTGCCCACATACTGAAAATAACCGTGACATTCACAATTAAAGATCCTTAAGGTAAGTATTTGTGTAGATCAACTGAACTTACTTTAGTGCATATCCATTTATATGCAAATACTTATTCGGGACACTTAGACAAATTTTTGGAAGCTGCATGAAGAATTACTCTTATATGAATTAGCAGTACAATTCAGTAGCTCTGTAGAAAACAAAACAACCAAAAACCAACCAATCACTGCAATCAGGAAAAGAATATCCAGATCACAAAAATACAAAAATACAAAAGAGAAGGATTACAAAAGAGAGAATGCCTTTAGAAGTTACAGTTAGAAACTGCACTTAAACAACAGCTTTTCTCTTGTGGCAGATCTGCCATACTTCCAGTACTTGTAATAGGTTGCACATGGTCCTTAGTGTAGAGAGACTTTTCTTCCTTTCCTCTCCACACACAGGTAGGAATTCAGAAGTTATAAAACTGCCCACAGCACAGAAGTAAGGCTATATTTCCAATTTGGAATGCTTTTTTTGTTCTCTTATGCTTTTACATTTACTTGCTTTGATTTGTGCTTATACTCTCTCCTGTTGAACAAAGTTTATTATCTGTTGCTGTGTTTTGATTCTTTTCCACTGTCCCACAGAGATTATATGCACCTAAATGTTAAATATTAAATATTAAATATAATTATCAAAAAGAGTCATACTTAGAAATGAATCCTTCACATTTAGTTAGTAATTTACATGATGCTTATACTCAGATTATCTAAATGTTATTATTAACCACAAAAAGATATTTTGGCAGATCAACCAATCACAGCTTCTACCATTAAATGCACTGACTGTACAATTGTGAAATAAACAGTAAATAAATAAAAAACCAAAAACTAACCTAAAACCTCATCCTTTTTATATCTTTTCAAGTGAAGTCAAGTCAAAGAATCATTAGAAAAAAGGAAGATCTAAAAACAGCAGTCCTTTCAGAGAAGTATAGTCTGAATTTTCTTATGGAAAAGAAGAGTAATGTGTATTTTAATAGTTTTGCTTAATGTTGGAGAATCTCTCTTAGGAAAACAGACATAGTTTATTATCGTATTTATTTTTGATTGCTTCCAAATGCAAAAAAAAAGAGAGTATAGGTAGTAATATGTAATGCTTAACACGGAAAGTAGGCTGATGATTATTTATGATGTGAAGTGAATATACTACTTATAATTCACTATCATATATTTTTCTAAATGATTCAATGACCAAAAAAATCACATCTTATCTATTTATTATCACCATCTTTCAGATTAATACAAATACCTAAATTGTTTACTGAGCTGGTGTATAAAGAGGAAAACAAGACTGCTCAGTGACTTTGATGTCCTATTAGCATTAAATTTCATCTGATCTTACTGCCTTCTTTAATAATTTTATATAATTTAAAGTGAAGAAGTATGGAATTACATGGCAGAATCTCACTAACAAAGTAGACTAAAATTTTACTTTCATTTACAGTATATATTTTACAATACTTGGTTCTTCAGTTGGAAACCTGATATTTGAATCAAATTTAGCAAGAATTCAAATAATATCTTACTCCTCTTATTCATAATGGTTAGAAAACCATCTCTGTTTTCTTAATCTTGTGTCAAACACATGGACAAATTACACATCATGAGAAGGTGCAGTTCAAAGAAACAAAGATAGGAGAAAAGTCGTGTTACATATTGAGTGAAGAAAGGAGAACATCTCCAGAAGATTTACAGGATCTACACAGATGCCTAAAATAGCCAGGGTAAATGTCTAATACCTTCAGTAAGCAAAGGAGCTTGAAATTTGAGACAAAAATTTAAAGTTGTAATATCCAAGTACATTAAAACACAAACTATCTTTCTGGCAGTTCAGCTTGCTTTGTTGTGCCCATTTTCTCGTGTGAATTTTTCAGTTTTTCTTTAAAAACCTATTACTAATTTCCCCTTAATTCAATCTCAGGTAAACAACAGATATTACTTTCATATTTATGACTACCAGAGGGAATTCCATATTTCAGACATTCTTTCCCATGTTAGTTATAATACTAACGCCATCTAACTTATGCCTTTCTGATTATGAAATATAATTCCACCTATTTTAACAGTTTAACCCATGGCCACAAGATTGATAAAAATGTCACATTACCTATTTTTAGCTTCCACTTTTGCATTCCCTATGTGCTATTCAAAACTAAATATTGCTTGTCAGTCATTAAGTAGTTTAACAACAGTAATTCCATGATCTGGCCTGCTTACAATTTGTTGTCTAATGTGCTGACATATTAAATGTCCTGTGACCACACAATATCATAGAATCATAGAATCACAATGTTGGAAAAAACCTGCAAGATCATCTAGTCCAACTGTTCTCCCATTACCATTGCTACCACAAGCCACTAAACCATATCGTGTATCTCCTCATCCAGACGCCTCTTGAACACTGCCAGGGATGGCGACTCAACCACCTCCCTGGGCAGCCATTCCAGTGCCTGACCACTCTCTGAGAGAAAAGGTTTTTCTTATGTCTAACCTAAACCTCCTTTGGTAAAACTTGTGGTCGTTTCCTTGGGTCCTGTTTGTTGCGTGGGAGAAATGGCCAAACCCTTCCTCATCACAACCTCCCTTCAGGAAGCTGTAGAGTCCAATAAGGTCTCCCCTGAGCCTCCTCTTCTCCAGACTGAACAATCCCAGCTCCCTCAGCTGCTCCTCATGAGACCTGTGCTCCAGACCCCTCACCAGTTTTGTTCCCTTCTCTGGACAAGTTCCAGGGCCTCAGTGTCTTTCTCGTTGTGAGGGGCCCAAAACTGAAGAATACTCAAGATGTGGCCTCACCAGTGCTGAGTACAGAGGGATGATCATCTCCCTGCTGGCCACACTATTTCTAATGCAGGTCAAGACACCATTGGCCCTCTTGGCCACCTGGGCACACTGTCGGCTCATATTCAACCAAGTATCAACCAACACCCCCAGGTCCCTTTCTTCTTCACAATCATCCAGACACTCATCATCAAGCCTGTAGCACTGCATGGAGTTATTGTGGCCAAAGTGCAGGACCTGGCACTTCGCCTTTTTGAACCTCATCCCATTCACTGCAGCCCAGCAATCCAGCTTACCTAGATCCCTCTGAAGGGCCACCCTACCCTCAGGCAGATTGACACTACCTCCCAACTTGGTACGTTCTGAAAGAGAATGGAAGAGTTTTCACCAGTGAGTGCATGGCCTGTAGCTTGTTCCCATAACATTCCAGGGAAGCTGGAAAACCCACTTCAGAATCATTTGCCACTTCTCAGTGTGAATCGACAAGGCTTTCTTTCATATCTGCCACTTTACAGAGCTAAGTGGTGGCTCCAGCATCCTGACACTATCAACTGAATAGTTGATAATTAATATAATATAATATAATATAATATAATATAATATAATATAATATA
>NW_024884253.1:28150697-28193052 GCF_019232065.1 Centrocercus urophasianus
TAATATAATATAATATAATATAATATAATATAATATAATATAATATAATAAGCCTGGTACCTCAAAGTACTTATTTAGCTACCTTTAATAAAAACAGAAGAGTATTTTATTTACTGCCAAGAACCATGCTGGGTCTAGGGATGAAGGGTGGAAGCATGTTAGGTTCAAGAATTTCCCCTTCTTTTTATGTTGTGTCTTATAATGTCTACAGGTTCTCTTGTATTCTACAACATTAGGCTCACTAATTCAATTAATAGCCCTTATACCAGTGTTTTCCTCAGCATGAAGTAGGTGTCGACTTCAACCTGTCTTTTGTTGTCTGTAGCCAGTTCAGCAAACCAACGTCTTAAGGAGGGCTGTACCTACTAATTAGTTATAAATAAACGAACAAATAAATTCCATGTTCTGGAATTAAAACTAGACAGAAAGCCTTCAATTTTAATTTTTTTAATGGAAAAATAGACATAGATTATATATTGTATACTCAGTAAGATCTCCCTCATAATCATAGACACTACCAGGATTTATTAAAAACACAACTCTAAACATCTCTCAGGTTGGTATATTTTTCAAGAAATAATTAAGATTGAAATCATTAGGAATTTTGGTATACATTTGGTCACCCAACATGCCTGACTGAATTGAAAGAAACCACTCTACAACAACACTGTTTTAATAGATAGCTGCGTCCCTCGTATTACAAGATGCAGGTCAGGGTATCTGTATTTTATTCTCAATATTTTAAAAGGTATGTTTTCTGCAGATTCAACAATAGCAGCCTGTATCAAATTAATATTGTTTATGTGCTGTATGTGAGAGTTCAAGCACAGCTTTAAATGCATAGAGCTCTCCACAAAAACGAGATTAGCAGTTTCAGCACTGCAATGAAACAGTATTATGAAATTATTATAGAAATCAATAACACTTTCATTTCCAGAACTAATCTGATGATAAGGTCTTGTTTATGAACATATTAAACAAATGCATTATTCACATTTTTGTAACAATTCTCCAGAAAAAGGACAGTTTTTTTAATTATCACATAGAAGTGGTGTAATAAACGAGTATAATTTCTATTAACAGAAGTTAATTTACATAAAACAAATGCTCATTGAATTATTGAGTATGATAATATCTACATGCCTAGTCCTGTTTGTCATATTTTGTGCCTTTTGGCGACATCAGAATTATAACAACCTGATTTATGCACTAAATTTAATGCATAATATGACAACATACCGATAGGTATGCCTTATAATGTATAATTTAAACATGATTGCTATATATTTCACCCATATTTTCTTGGCTTTACAAAGATTTCTCATGCATCTAGAAATCTCACTTGTAATGCAGGTTGCCAGATATGAATGTCTGTTTGAATTAATGAACATTTTTATAAAAATACTCTAACTATGAATGTTTTAAAAACCTTGTCATAACATTCACCAAACTTGCACATGACAGCTAGCATGTGTTATTGCATTTTCATCTTAAATATTTGATGACTGCCTCTTTAAATCCAAGATTCATAACCCAAAGGGTTTCATTTTCTTACAGCATATGTAATTCAAGAGACATTTATTAGTATAGTTCTCATTTTGTGCATCAACAAAATATTTTTCAGAGAATCACTAGATGAACTCCCTTGTTTTCAGACATCTTTCTGAGCATTTTAATTATAATTGTATGTTTTCTTTGACAATATTTGTACACAGACTGCTTGCAATGCTCCCTACTTCTCTATCTCCATCCCCACTGGAACGGAAAGAATTCCGCAGTATATAATAATGCAGAGTCAGAAAATATGAGAAGCCTCAACTAGTATCTCATAAACACAAGATTAAATATGTGAAAACCCTTGGCAAATGTTTTCAACATTGAGCATAGCCTGCAAAACAGTACTATAAACAATTAATGATTCATAAAAATTTGTTCAACATAGATGTTCATCTAATGCTTTTGAACTACTATTACTGAAAAATGAAATGGAGATTTCTGTATTCATTATTATCCACATTTTAAAAATTCAGCCACGCAAAATACTTATAATTATTTAAGAAGAGTTTCAACAAACCATTGTTGATACAATATATTGCTATGTTAGCAGTGAAGGTTGTCCACTGACGGGTCACTCTCACTTGACCTTGTATGCACAGAAAGGTAGTTCACCATGGTAACCTTGGTCTTGTGGCTTTCCATACAGTAAATCATTTCAGCCCTCTTCATGTAATTCTTTTATTGGCTGTGCAATTGAAATGTCATGCTTCACATACAGAGAAGCTAGTAATTTCTTATGGGTGATTAAGCTACCTCTGTAATGTATGAGCATGGATGGAACTGTACGTAACAGAGTTAAGCACACACTTCAGTTTTTAAAATTCTTGATATTTTTTTCAGTTGTTTTCCAGGAAGATTTCCATGAGAATAAAAAACATCCCTTTTTCATACATATTCTAAACAAACACCTAACAGCATTCCTTTTAGATCATCTACACAAGCAAAAAGAAAACAACAGCTTAGGAAAAAAATACATATTTCCACTGTTTTTAACTTCTAATTTTTAATCAGACTGACAAATTCCAAAAGTCAAGCTAGTTTGTAAAGGCCCAAAACAGGAGCTGACATTCTTATTTTAACTGCATTGTAGTTAACATATATATATACATTTTAAATCACCTATATATCTCACTACAAAGGCAAAGTATTGCAGAAAACAATCAAGAAAAAAAGGGGAGATGGGTTGTCTCCTTCAGCTT
This sequence comes from Centrocercus urophasianus, assembly GCF_019232065.1. Taxonomy (NCBI): domain Eukaryota; kingdom Metazoa; phylum Chordata; class Aves; order Galliformes; family Phasianidae; genus Centrocercus; species Centrocercus urophasianus. The sequence goes on from NW_024884253.1 coordinate 28,153,454, forward strand.
TTATTTCATTTGGTACTTGTATTCTTTGTAATCTTGATACAGAATTGAACAAATAAACCTGATATTTTCTTTTGAGAATTATTCTTTTGAATTCACACTATGACATCAGAAAACAAATGCGCTTTTTGTGCAAAAAGGATGAATTCAGATCTAATTTTCTTTTATAAAATGTCACACTTTCATACAAAACTGTAATACAAAACACTTGCTATAACAGTTTACATACCTGAAGTTCATACTGGATTTTTCATCTTTTTCTGCTTTTGTATCTGCCGGGTTGATACCAGTCTGAATGAAGGACATGCACATGAGTGAGTATGCAGTGCACAAATGGGTTCATCTTTTAAAAATACTGGCAAAAAAGACTTTGATACAACTTCCATATCACTTTGATTTATGAAAGAAAATAAAAGCCTCTTACAGAGTAAAAATTATTTTTTACCGTTCTCAAAAGTTTAATTGATAATTAATTACGATAAACCTGACTTTTTAGTTCCTCAGTTATACAAGTTTATGCACAATTTATGTAAAAAATAGCATTAATTAGTTATTTATTCACAATTGAATTATTTATCTAACAACCAAACATACAGTGATAGATCTAAAAAGCCATTTTACTGTTAAGTTCTAGAATAAATCTATCACTTTAACTATCTCTAATCATTAAAGAATGTGGAAGAAGCTTATCAAGGAGAGGGTGGAAGGATCTGGCAGATGTTAGAAAATTCTTCTTCAGTGTTGTTATAAGAATACAGAAACATGTTTCTATTGAGTTTAAGAACCCAGATCTGCTACCAAGGGATCTATTTGTAAAGGTATAAAAGTGGTAATACTGACACTCCATTCAGATGGATTCATGACCTTATGATGAGAAAGGCAGCTGCTAGTCAGAAACTTGAAAACCATCCTAGTTCAAACCTTGAATTTTATATCTTCACAATTTTCTACAAAATATTTAATGTCTTATTTATGGCAAAGATACCACAGCCAAAAAAAAAAAAAAACCACGCATGCAGACTTAAGAATTTCATTTCACTTTGGTAGTGGTATTAAGCAGTGGGACACCTCAAAAATGTGGAAGAGCACACAAAAATATATAGAACTCATCTAATGCTTCTTTGTCCTTCGCTTACTGGTAGTATGAAATCAAGGTTGCAATTTCCTTTGTAAACCGTAGTTACTGAAGAAATCTGCTCTCCTGTCTTTTTATACAGGGTCAGCATTTCACACAATGCCTGAGCACTGACCCAAGACCAATTTCATTTTAGAAAAATATCTCAGATAAATTTAGTTTTAAAGTGTGGAGAGAGCAAACACTTTCTCAAGTGAACAGTCTCAGGAACAAGGCTATCTCCTGTTTGATTCAGCAAAAATGAAAAATAAAAATATAAAGTAAAAAAGAGAATGGATTTCACTTGTAGTCATTTTTCTTTTTTCTATTCTGCTGCCCAGAAAAGCTGTTCATTCCTGCTCCCTGGAAATACTCAAGGCTGTTGTGGATGGGCCTTCGGGCTGTCTAGTGGCAGGTGCCCCTGCCCATGGAAAGGGGCTGGAGCTGTCTGGTCTTAAAGATCCCTTCCAAACCCAGTCATTCTATTAGTTATGATTCTGTGATTACAGGAATTCTACTGCATTTGAATAAAGTTCCATGGTTAGCTTCAACTCTTTACCATGAATTTCAAGCTACGCCATGGTGTGCTGAACAAAAAGTCATGAAGTGGGAGACTGCAACCCTTTATGCTTCTTCCAGTCACCTTCTATATTTTCCTCTGGACAATCCCATAAGCCAGACTACACTTTTTGTAACTCTGCAACAGAAAAAGGGACTTCAATTAGATTGTATACTTCTAGCTATCTCTAAAGAAAATGTCTATGTCCTCATTGGTCCCACAGATTTCCTCTGGGTTTAAAAATTACAGTGTTAATAGAGTGATTACTCAGCTAAATTGAATAGTATTGTTGAAACAGAAAAAAAAAAAAAAAAAAAAAAAACACTTTACCACGACTACTATAGCCTTGCAAACAAAAAGAAAGGTACTTTTACCTCCCTGATGGGAAATAAACAAATCAAATGTATTAGCTATAAACAGTTCAGGAAAAACAAGTAAGCATTCTGTAATGATTAGAAGTACATACATCAGGACTGTGAGTGCTTGCTAGAAAAAGGAACTCTTGATTTTATTTTGTCCTCAGACTCTCTGTTACGGTTGAATATTTGATTTGTTTCCACATTTGTACAGATTTCTACTACATCTAAGCTCCACTGACCTAAGTTGTGTAAATCAAGCCATGCATTCACAAAGAGCTGTGCATGATCTTAACAGTAAGAACCTCCTGTTTGTTTTACTGGAACATTAACTGAGAATTCTAGCCTGTTGCCTTTTTATTTTCCTGTAAAAAAAAACCTCCAGTACCCCACACTGTGACAGACTCTAGACATCCATGTAGCTTGCCTGTTATCTATCAGTTTGACTTACAGCCAGATACAAACTGCTATCAAGAACTGCATTTTGCTACTCAAGAGAATTATTCTTTCTTTCACATTATAGCAAGGACACAAACAGACAGGAAATCTTCAAGATGATACTTTTAGAGCCCACTTCTCTAAGGTTATTGTCTCTTGATCTTTAAGAAAATGCCTTGTTTTTTCCCCTGTGAAAATGTAGTCTAATGTCAGGTAGTTTGAACTGACTTTCCAGGGAAGCATGTCTTCTGTATGAATGTGTGAAGGTGGACCAATTAACTTGGAAACAGTAGGGACCTCACTACAAGAAGTTGTTAGTTAACACTGAAGCTCAAAGGACAGCCTGGACAATTCAGTCCAGCACTGTTTGTTCACAACAGAACAAGACAGACCCAGGGGGACTCACACTTCTTTCCACCCTTTAGCTGCCAATCTTTTTTAATATAGTTAGTATTTGTAAAGCAACGTAAACGCAATTTCTTCATGAAACTGTTAGCTCCAAAAAGGAAAATGAAAAGAAGCCTTTTGGCATTTGTGTACTACATCAGTTCAGCTGGAAAGAATTTACATTTTGGATGATTTTTTTTTTTCTCCTAAGTAGAGTCCTTATGAACAACTTATGACAAAAAAAAAGTAAGGTGTCTATACAAGAACAAAAAGTACTGAACATATTTGTAAGACCAGTGTTTTCCTTAGTTTCCTCATCAATTTTATGTGATAAAATATTATATATTATTGTCTTCAAGTCTGTTTTTGCCTAGTAATCTATAAATGCTTTAAGAAAGTACTCTGCCTCTCTAAGCCATATCTGTTTACAAATGCTTCCCCACTATGAGAAATGAAATACTGCCATTTTCTGTGTAGCTCCTTAATCTTTTCTGCTATACAAAATCTACCTTTCCACTGAGAAATATATTTGAATTTGCCATGCATATCAATTTAGCTCTAGCAAATGCTCTTTCTGTTTCTTGGTCTATATAGTTTGGTCCTCTATGATCAATACAGATTTTTCCATTTGCATTGATGCCTTTTTGTATTTGTCACCTTCCATTTATGGAATTTAGGGGATAGCTAAAGGGAGCAGCCATGTTTTAATGAACTGTTCCATTTTTCTTGGGCTACTCTCCTATACTTAACTCTTTACACATCATTTAATCTCCCTTCAAACAATTACATCAAATAATTTTTAAATATTTATCTGGAACTCCCTTCACAAACTAACAAACTATTCTGAATTATTCTACTGTTTATTTTTGCATAACAAATAAATAATATGTTGGCATCTCAGAATACATAGCATGTAACTGAGAAAACATTTGTGAAAATGCCAGAATGTCATATGCACTAATACTGTGCCAGATGTCAGTGAACTTCAGAGGGAGGAGGAAACTACATTATGTTGCTTAACACAGGAAGGCATTTGAAAAGTACGAAAATACACGAAGAATGTCTGAACACTTATAGATTGCTACTTGTGAGATTTTGTATCCTCATCCTTACTTGAATACAATGTTTCTAGTATTTCTCCACTGAAGTTGCTTAGCATTAGTTAAGGTATAGGGTTATACAAAAAGAATTACTGCAATTTTCTTCAAAAATGTACTCCATTCATTTTTATGTTACTTTTTTTTCTGCAGACTCTCCTAGACATACCAATTTAACGGGCACTTTTTAGATACAGACTCCATTGCAGGGCTTTGAGTTTCCTGAAGAAAAAAAAAAAAAAATTTAAGAGATTCCTTGACTTTGAATTCATCCTACTTCAGACAACGTAAGTAGTGTTATAGTCAGCAGAGCCTCATTAGTCCCAATATCACAATAGCTGAGGTTTCAGATAACTGAGAGTCTTCAGTTTGAGAAAGATCTATTATACACTGTAAGTAACTGCCAGTGATACAGGCTGCTCTCATTGTGAATTGAAGGGTTAAAGAATGCAACATTTGGACTTCAGGATGTTGTAGCTTCAAGAGATGTCCTCATGCAATTACTTGTTTTATAGAACACTTTATAATTGGAGAATTAGTTGGCACTGCAAAGAATAAGGGTCTGAGGTGGGAAAAAGTTAGTACTGTGAGATTAGATGATATGGTAATGAGCTTGCACCCTGGAGTTCTTTTAGAGACAGCACTGGGACCTATGGGAACCTTACACTATAAGGGTTTATTGAGAATTGGTGCCTCTTCTTCATAGCCAGAGCTATGAAAGATTATCGCAGAGAACCAATCATGCCTGATAGTCAAACCATTGTATACACCTGATGCTTCTTGGGAAAGAAGTTGGACAGGTGTCTGGTAATAGACTCAGAACGTAAAGGGTCTTCAGGTGTCATATCATGTGGAGACCCCCTGCTGTTTGAGACCATAAGTAACACAAAGGTATTTGCCTTCTCAATCCATTTTCTTTACTGTAAAAGAGAGATTCCTGCCGTGCTCACAGGAATAGGAGAAGATAGCAGACATGCAAGGTATTCTACTTCTTATATTAATATCACATAGCGGAAAAGGATACGTGTTTCATTATTTCTTTTCTTTCTTCTCTTTAATGTTAGGCATGCAGATCTGCAAGTATGCTTAATGCAAATTATGGGGGGATTTGCTTTTCTGTCCACTTACTGAACATGCTATCTATTGTATGCAGAGAAAAGTACATATGCATTTTATTATGTTTCTTCTGGTGGGGAGATAGTATTTCTTTACCAGATTTCTATCGTATATAATAACTTTCCAGTTTCAAATGTCAAGATTAAAAAAATAAAAATAAAAAAATTGAAGTGCAGGCTACCTGATTTTATTTTCACTTCTTTCACAATGCTAATAAAAATAAATTAGTTCTATCAAAGGAAATAAAATAACAGGAAGCTAAGATGCAAGATCCTTATGATCATTTTCTGTCTTTTATTAATTACTTTTCTAAAAATAGCATACTATACAAGCACAAGGTGAAGCTAGCCATATCATATGTAAAATGGTGAAATTCAAGTACAAGGAAGTTGTTACTATTAGCAATTCCAAAAATAAAAACTTCCAAAAATGCTTCATTTTCATATGTTGACCACAACATTGAGCCAAGGAATTCTCTTCTTGATCTACCTAAAATGGATTTGGAAAAACAGCAAGTTCACTAAGTTAAGTCCTATCTTGTGAATGTCATAGGCTCTCGAGTGAAGCAGAACTACTGTGTATTCTCATCTAAAGATCCAGTTTGATTCAGATTCTTTTCTTTTGATATACACTTATCTCGAGACTGATTTCAGTTCCAAAGGCAAAAGATTTATCTACAATTTAAGGTTAATCATCATTTAAACATTTGCATATTTAATCTTGTTTATTAGCAAGTATGAGCACAGTTTATTCAGTTTGCTCCTCTTTCTGCTGGGGCTACTGCAGAGAATACTAACAAAGAAGAGCAAAACCAGTACAGGATCATAAAATTTGCCATATGAAAAATTACCAAATGCCTCCATTCTGTCAAAACAAAACAAAACAAACAGACAAACAAAAAACAGGAAAAATAAGCCACAACATCATTATTGATAAGTGTAGTAGTAGATTTAAGATGCATATATGATTCCCTTTGTCCACTCCTACTCTATGTGTCAATGGAATATTTAAATTTAATGTGTCCCTGTGAATGACAACTTGCATATCATTAGTACTCAGTTATGTTCACTGAAAGTAAACAATTAATAAGCCAGGAGCTATATGAATTATAAATTATTCATTCAAATGAACATTAATCAATTATAAAGGGATATAGCAATTAAAAAAAGGAAATGAAACAACTATATCCTTTTAATATGAAGTCTACTCTAGTGAAAGTCTCTTTAAACAGATGTAATTTACATGATGGCAATGCAAACAAAGCTACATTATGTTTATGTTAAAATGAATATGTGTGTCAAATAAAATAATGAATTCATAACCATTTATTGATTATCGGAGGGAAAGAAGAATATTAAAATCCTGTACTCTGTGCACAAGCAGGAAAGTATATTAAAATTCTCCTACATTATTATCGTGCTAACATTTACGAAACTTCCCACTTGGATTCATACAGAAGTTAAAATACATCCTTAAAATTTCCCAGGTTCCTTGGAAAATATTTAGTGTTCATACAAGCATGTCAAATTATTTTCCTGACACTTATTAGACAAAAGCAAGACAATGGGCACAGTCAAAATTTAGCTTAACCATGACATGCATAGAGATATACGAGAAGCACAGATCAATTCTTATTTCTTGATTTAAGTTAGATTTATTCCAGATGTGGGTATTTGTAGCCAGAAGGAGACCAGAAAACTTCTCTCATAAAAGTTTTTCTTTGTGAATAATGTGTACAGTCATTTATAGGAGCTGTGGAAAAGCTGCATATATATATATATATATTTCTGGAAATGAAATAGCAGGATGATACCAAGTTACAGATGTAACACTAAGATCTAAACAGACAGATATAGTTTCTATTTAACAATGCTAAAAAAACTATATTCTTATCATGCATCCAGTCTGCCGCAGATGAGCCACTATTCTTTAATTTTGTATCTAATTCTCCATATTTTATCTGTGTTATGTTAATTTTAAGCTTTTAAATGTAAAATTGTCTCCTATGTATATTCCAATTCTCCACACTTATTTTAACTGTATTCCAGTATTAACCTCTGACAAAGGCAAAACTTTATTTCAAACTTTTCCACAATGTCATAAAGAACTTCAAAGGAAATTCCTGCTTTTACTTGTAAACTCATCTTTTTTTATTTTCAAAGATGATATACTAGGCTATCCAATCCTAGTCATCAAAATGAGCAAGGAAATTATAAATTCACATTCATGCAGAATAGCTGCAGTAAAGCTACAATCTATGCAATACATGCTAAGGATAATATGACAACTACTGAAAGTTTGTTTCATTCTTATTCAGGACTACAACTGCTCATAGAAATCAAGAAATTTTCAAATGAAGACTGAACTCCATTCCAGGAGCATTTGTTTAAAACTGCAAGAGTTTCAGGGACTGTTAACTGCTGTAGAGTTTCTCAGTAGGACAATAGAAATAGGTGCTCTGTGAAGTGAACACAGAAAACGATGTCAAAACTCTTCTGCTTCACAGAATGTAATCTTCATAATTATATTCTGAAACAATAAATTCTTTTTTTCTTGATTTTTCTGGTTGTTGTGTCAACTGAAGACTGCTCTAGTTATCTAACAGGAGATAATATTTCTCCATTACTAAATAGATGTGCAAAAAAAAAAAAAAAAAAAAAAAAAAAAACCAACAGGAAATGAAATGACAAAAAAAATCAAAAATACCAGTAACACAAGCACACAATAGGAGGCATGATTTAGCTTTGTGATGGTGGTGTTCAGCTGGGAAACAATATATCGGTTCCTATTTTCAGGATTATTCATTCCTTTTCATGAAACTGGAAAGGAAAGAAAATCAACACTATCACAACCACACCACCAAGAAGCATGTGGGAAATTACAAACCTCTTATTTCCATTTTTGAAATGACTTTCTCTATCACAGGTTTTATAGCTGTAAGATATTTCTTTATCTGTTCTGTCACATATCAACCATGAAATTCACAGAAGAATCTCTGAAGGAACTATTCCCATTAATTGCGTCATTTGTAATGAAAAGGAAAAAAAAAAAGAAAGAAAATTACTGTGAGTTCACAAAATCTTGAAGTGTATATGCATTATTTTGGGGTGAAGTTCTTTTGTCCAGCCTTCAGTTCAAGTACAGCACTTAACAGTGCTTTCCACTTTTCTTCACATTTCATAATCTCCTCTATGTTCTTCTCTAGTATTCTTTCTTTCCAGCATATCTGAAGCTTGTTTATGGTCTTCTTCACAAAGACTAGTAGATCCTTTGTTCAGTACAAGAATTTGTCATGGTAGAGTCCCCATTTACTTTAATCCTTCTTAATTCTTGCCCAGTTTACACCTTGGTGAGTTTTACAGTACGATGGGAAAGTACTCTCAAAGAAATCTGTCCTTTGCCATTTAGTGCATCCTCTCCTATCTCCACAGTTTATGACTTGGAATACACCAGTCAGAATAAGATAAGCAGGGAGCCTTCCTTTCTGATGGTTGCTAACTGTTTTTTTAAAAGAAAAAATATGTAGTCTGCAGATGGTACAGGTGCAAACACACTGTAATATCTATTACAGCTTTTATGGATCTTTCTAGATTCAGACTGCTAAGATAGGTATAACTATTTGTGCTACCGGAAACTGTCCATTCAGCAAGTTTAGACTATTTGCTCTTCAGTGCTGTGAGCAGTAAAGGAGAAGTTTTGACTGTGCATTCTATAAGTGAATACTTTAATCTTGTCAGATCAGAAATTGAATTTATAAGAGCACATTTCATTCTGAATAGCTAAGTTTTTATTTGTGAATGGAGAACAAAACACAGTCCGGAAAATATAAAACTATAAGAATTGTATTATTTATACAATTTATTATAACATAGATGAGTCTGAGCACTTAACTTCCCCTCAATATCTACTTATTATCTCCTTTCTTGATTATTGTGATGAATGCTAATCATCTATCACTGATTCAGAACCACAGCAAAGTCTTTTTTTTTATTATCTCCTTTTCTGTCTAGGATCTGGGATTGCCTGAGCTTACACAGGAAAGAAATCACTTGGAAATACCTACCAACATACTTTTCTCCTTCATATTCTTGTTTAATGGACTGCCTCCTAAGATGGTGTATGCCCAGATTATTCTTACCACATCAACCAATATCACATTTTTCCCATTCTTTCTAGTCTAGACTATTTCAAGTACATTGTCCAATGTTTCATTGCAAAAACCTTGAAGATAAACACCTTTTCATTCTATGTTTGAATGTTAGTAGCTAACTATTGGCCAATTACCAAAAAGTACTGTGATAATTCAAATAGTAAGGAATGAAAAATGCTTTTTATTTCCAGTAGCAATTGTCATGGATCAGACAGCAAATTTACAGATTTAGTTAAGAAGTATAAATAGCAATTTTGATTTAAAAAACTGCCACTGGGCTTATGAAAAACACAAATGAATAGTCAATATGTATAAGATAGGAAAACTATTTAGAAAGTGGCTGAAAAGACTGCAGTGTTTCCAAAGAAATAGAAAAGTAACTAAGAAAATTATCAGAGAATTTTGCTTTGATAATAACGTTCTCTTCTATTACTGAGACTAAAAGCCAATTTTAGTATAAAATACAAAAATCATTAAAATGTTTGAGACATTGCTATTCTAGATAGTCAAAATTAGACAGTTAAAGATCATCATGGACTGTGCAGATGTAACGTGTAATTCATGAGAACTCTAGTGCATTACTTAATTTCTATTAAGATACTAACAGAATGTTAAGATACACTTCTGCTTATCACCAGTATCATCACAAAATGACACTATAAAAAAATACTACTATAGCTTCTATGGAGCAATAATGAAAAATAGTATGCATAGATCAAATACAGTTATAAAATATTTTAAAAATATATTTCATTTGCAAAGCATTTCCTTCTTACTATAATTTTCAATATTGGCATGAAGCTTCCCAGAGAAGACAGACCTTCTTGTAAACATTCCCATAATCATTCAACACATAAAAGTTTCAAGTGAAATCCTTTGACAAATTTAGACTGACTAGTGAACTTGCTACACATCAGTATAGAATAGGGGACAATTGGCTGGAAATAGATAGGACATGCTAGATGTGACAACTTGAGAAGACCAAGCAGTGTGCTTATGTGGCAAAGGAGGACAGCAGCATCCTGGGCTTTGTTAGGAATAACACTGCCTGCTGGTAAAAGGAGGTGACCTTTCCTCTCTGCTCAGCACTGGTAAGGCCTCACCACAAGTCCAGTTCTGGGCTTCCAAGTACAAGTGGCATCTGGACATAATGGAGAAAGCCCAGAAATGGTCTTGTAAGATGATGAAGGGTCTGGAACACCTCTCATATGAGGACTGGCTGAGAGAGCAGGGAGTTCTCATCTTGAAGAAGAGGCTCAGAAGAATCCTGTCAATGCATGCAGATATCAGATATTTACTTAATATGGAAAATAAAGCAGATGGAGCAAGAATCTTCTCTATACTGCACACTGAGGACACATCAACTACCCTGATTTTGTAATATTACAGTGGAAGTAAGAAAGCCCTGCTAGTTAGCAACAGGATTTAAATTCATAGGTTAGTATCACGTTCCTTGCGAAATTTACTAAAAATATTAACAATGGTTGGCATCAAGCTAGTAATAAATACACTTGCAGTTTATAGTAAATTCCTCAGTTCTCCATTATGGGAATTACTAAGTCAAAATATACTCTCCAACTATAACATAATAAAATTATTGGTATTAAATAACAAAAATCATTTTCAGATCAACTAGATACATTGAACAGAAATAGCCAAAATCAATATAACTGTCTTTCAGTAAGCTTCAGCCAAACCAAATTCTTAACAAAAAATCAGAAACAACCCTAGATGGTAAGTAAAGATGTATATGCCAACACTCAATTTGTCAAAAATATATCAACCTCAACCATGAAGTAAAGGATGTTTCCATACTGCAATACTGCAGTGTTGATGTGGCAACATGAAAAGATTTAGCTGTTATTGCACGAGAAAAAAAATTGAGATAGAAAAATATTCTGTTATTGTATTTGTTGTGTTCCCACTCCATCATCATGCACAATAGTATTTCTTAGAGACAGTTTTATTTTTACACCCAGCACTAATCAGAACAGCAAAAATTCCACAAAACCAAAAAGTCTTGTCAATCAAATCAAGTATTAAGATAGCATCTTGTTCACTTCTTTCACAGACTAAAAGTTTCCACAGTAAATTGGACTACATTAGTACCTAGAAATAAGTACAGTGTTATCTAGAAATCAGCATAGCATAAAAAATAAAGATTTAGTATGTAGGAGAAAGAAAAAATAATGAATGGGAATGCAGGTGAACATGCACTGCAAAATAGCACAGAATAAATTTCCACAGAAAGGTCTGTAGAAATCAAGATTCAGTTACCAGTGACTACCAGTCCATTTGATGTAAGATTCCATTCTGTTTGCTCTTCTTTCCAGTACTTCAAAAGGACTATATAAATCCAGAAAGAAATCTTAGAGTGTGAGGCCTCAAATATTTTCTGTAACTGTGAAGTCACAGCACAAAAAAGAAATTAAATTTTATTAAAACATTTATATGATTCCTGTCTAAAAATGGAATTGTGTTACAATTTGAACATGGATCTTCATTATGACAGAAAATAAATATATGAAAAAAAAATTGAATAAGTGACTGAAAGACACTAGCGTCTATGCTCTGAAAAGGAAAGGAACCTACTGAACGGAATAAAAAAAAATTACTAATTACTCTGATAGCAATCAATTCAGAAAGAAAAGCGCATGTGGACTACCTATTAATTTAAAATTTCAGTGTACTTGATTAAGAGAAAAGCAAGTAATATAAATAACGTTGGCCTGAAATATTTGCTTTGAAGGGAAAGTGATAGTAAAAAATAACTACTTTATTATAAGATGTGGAATTTGATACAGGAAACATATGATGGAAAGGAAAACAACTTTCAGGAAGGAATAAGGAAGGGTCAAATACATCCAAATTGCAAACTGAGAATAACCTCAACACAGGATAATCTATTCTGATAAGTCCTGACAGAGGAAAATTAATCTAACTTATCTTTTCAATCTTCTGATGTCTTTGCACATGTTCTACTTTGTTTCTTACTAGAACGTCAGGATAGCATGAGATTAGGTATATACTGAAAGTACAGATGTTGAAGAACTGATGATCAGCTGTCACACTTCAAAAGAAAAAGACTTAAGGAAATCAGTGGACAAGACCTCATAATAGCCTTGACTGGCATGTTTTTTTGCAACATGGTAAGTGGATTTTTACTGTTTTTCTTCTAGAATGATTTCTTTGAAGGACAGGGGGAAGACAAGAATAGAGGATTTTCACTTACATCAATAATTAAATTAAACCTAATCAAACCATTTTATTATTTTCTGCTGAAGGCCAATATATTTAGCATCTTCTTCCATGCATAATAAATTACATTAGCTCTAGGCATTTTCAGAATGTTGATCTATAAAAATGTTCATATATATTCAGTGACACTCTTCATAATATCCGGGTAAATATAACCAGTTGAGTCTTTTAGTTTTTGAAAGGAAATAAAGCATTAACTTAATTTGGTTTATTTAAAAGATACAAATTATTAATCTATCTATCCACTGATCAGTCTTTTTCACCAGAGACTTTGTTGAGGTCATTGCTACTTTAACAATCACACTGTTCCTTGCTGCAATAAGAGGCTCAACATCAGTCTTCCTGCTTTCATTTCCATATAAATCAGAATCAACTCACGAAAGGAGGGGAAAAAAAAAAAAAAAAAAAAAAAAAAAGTAGTTTTGGCAGTCAGGTCCTACACCTGAAGTAAAAAAATAATAATAATTTTAAAAAATCACATATCATATGCATTTCAATTATGTTGTGATCTATTGAAATATTATATCCTGCAGTCTACATATTGCAGGATATACATTTTTTACACAAATACTTGTGTATACTATATGTATCAGTATAATACTGATCACAGTAATAAATATTATTGAAATTGCCTCAATATATGTTGGAAATATTTTGCATATAAACAAAGAAGTTGGAGTATAAAATGTTTCTACTGACTACATAGAAAATCAAGTATGAACTACTCACAGTAAAATATTAACCATGTGAAAAGTATGGCATTTGTATAAACAGACTTACATGTCAAAAATTCCCAATCAATACCAAGAAGTTTTGAGTCTCAAGCTTAATCTGGCATATTTAAAATTTCTTTTAATTTTGCGTCATTGAAGCATGCAGTTGAAACTTTATCTCAGTTGTGTCCAAGTTTTGTCATCTATTGTTTCTCAGATTAACCAAGACTCAGAAGAATTTAGGATATCTCTCTCTGAAAAAATTCAGAAGCATTTCTGAAAAAAGATCAAAAGCATTACAGCAGTTTACTGTGCAACTTCAGTCTCGTACATGCTCAAGTCCTTTAGATTTCAGAACTATTTAAAAGCTATTGATAATCCTATTTCTGGCCTTTCTTCACAAATTTTATTACATCTGGTATTACCACCAGTTTTTTCAAGACTTTCCAAAAATAAAGCTAGTTAGTTGATTTCAAAAGTTTTGGAGGCTACTAAGATTTTAATGTACGTGATCTGTGGTAATGTTTTCTAGAGTATTAGTCATGTCTATAAGATTGTACAAATTCAGAAGAGTAAGTCATGCAGTGACACTGAAGCTGAGGTACAATTCTCCGGAAGAGACAGTGGTATTTTTTGTATTGCTGAAGAAAAAAAAAAAAAAAAAGGCAAAAATACAATCAATTTGATGTTTTGAGATATTTACACCTATATGCTAGATCATAACTCAGCCTAAATTGAGTATATCACTATTTTTGTATTTAGAATCTGTAGATCTGATACGGTGTTACTTGACAACTTCTTAGACCAACCCACAAACCTAATTCTTTAGAAATATGGATCATAACAGGAATTTAAAAGCATTAGCTAAATCAGCATGTAGCAACATTATTGTAATGGGGATTTCTCATCAGCTTCTGGTTTATACTATATTAACACCTGAAAAAGCTATTTAAACATTAAAATTAATGCATCATAAAGCAATAAAAATACTTCATATAAAACAGTTTTATCTACTCACAATAGATATGAATATCCCCATTCAAACTGCAACTATGAATACTGTATAAAATGAGAATAAACTAAAAGTAAAATTAGAATACTCCTTTATAAATTACTATATGTCAAGCTAACAAATGGTAGACTTGTCATATTGAACAACTAAATGTCTAAATGATCATTCAGCACTCATAGTGTAGGGAAAAAACACTAGCTTTGTTGGCTATAAAGCAGTTGCTCGATTTTTCATACTGTCATTCTGCTCTATTAGCAAAGCCTAACACAATTAGGTATGAATATGCAGTAATAACATGCAAATTGTTCTCTCTCAATTGCCCCAAGGCAGCAGTCTCAGCCTTTCAAAGCTTGATTTCTTCTACATCATTACAGGCTTGGCATAATTCATCAGAATAAAAAAAAATACCTCAGCCTTATTGCACGTGGCCAGCTAGTAAAATCATCAGTAGTTGTTAACCATTCTCCCTCAATAGGTTTGTTAGCAACGTTGTCCCCAGCTCCCTGCCACTCCTGCACTTGTACATGTTTCCCTTGGGTAATGTTAGACACTACATTTGAGCCTGCCAGAACAATTAACCCTACTGTTAATTAGAATGAAATGTCAGGCGCACAGATGGTACGAGCTGGCACCCTGCCATCCCGCCAACTGCTGCTGAAAGCAGCTACCCCACTGCTGACAGCTGTTCAGCTATGTCCCAAACCAGCAGATGTCAAAACTTTCCAGCTGAGGAAAGCTAAAAAAGCAATGAGGGGAGTTTCTAGTCCCAGTAGTAATGATGACTGCTTTACTGTTATTGTATCTATTACCTGTTGTCATACTGTACCCATCAAGTGGAGTCATCAAGCAGCAAAATACCAAAAGTCAATAATTGTAAAACTGCTTTCAAAGTTAATTTTGTACAACAGAAGAAAAAAACAAACAAACAAACAAAAAAAAAAAAAAAAAAAAAAAAAAAACCAAGAAGGATGGAAGAAAGAGAAAAAACATATCTATATGTTTTCTTTAAAAACTATATATCTCCAATTCAGAGTTTATTTTAAAAAAATTTATATGATGATACACTGTTTTATAAAATGTTACTTTAAATATTCGTACAGTGGAATACGAAAATCTTTCTGAGAAATCTGCAACATGTGAATGCAATTCTTCAAATGATAATAGCATGAGCAAATTCCATTTTATTTTTCTTACATACATTAATTAAGTTTAAGTATGTGAATGAAAGATCCCAGTACATTTCTGGTGTGAATCAGGATTGCATTTATAGCAACTATGCTTTAGTTACTTAAACTTCCCTTTGATTTTAGAAAATCTGTTTTGGCCTTCAATTTCTGACAGTTTCAAAGAATATAGTGGCAGATAACATTTCTACAGTGTGAGAAATTCCCTCTTATGTGCTTAATAGCTGCATAAAGGTGGAAAGAGTACTTTCCTCAGGATTTATTTAACGGCTCTATCGTGACTTTTGGCAAGAAACATAGAAATGCAATATTTTATATTTAAGAAAGTCTAAAAAATGAATGTAGTTTGTTCTGACTTGCTTACTTACTCAAACTAACTGTTTGGCAATAGGGTGATCTATGTCTTTAACTAAACCAGAAGGTGACCAAGAAAGACTGAAAAAAAAAAAAAAGGTCCAAAAATCATAAACTTTGAGCAAATGACACAGTTTCCTTAGAAGATTTTAGGAAAAAAGCTCTTGAAAAGAAAATATGCAAAATTAGAATGAAGGAAAAATAGGTGTAAAGCTTATGAATAGTAAAAATCAGCTTGCATCCACTGATATATTTCTTTTCTTTGAATGAATATGTCATATATATGGTTCAGTGCGCTTATTTTGGATATCAAACAACAAAATATATACACATATATAGATATCATGTGCACTAAAAAGAATATTTTTGTTAGTAGGAATATTCAGTGGCAGAGCATACTACAATATTTAGTTTTAACAAAATTTATGAGATTTCATTTTACTAACTCATCAGTAAAATAGATTTGCTAGAAACTACTCCATGATTTCCTTGACTGACGAAAATATATATGTGCTAAAACTTAAAAGATATGAGGCACTTGTTGCAATCTTTGATTTGAATACTTCTACCAGATTCTTGCCAGACATGGGAGCTCCAGCTTTATAGACAATAACCGTCAGGGATAAACTACCTCATTGTAATTCACAAGACACAACAGAAAGAGTTGTCTTCAGTGACCACAGTAAAATTCAAATGTGAGGGCAGGCATCAGTCCAAAAAACTCAGTCTTGCTAAGGAATGTAACTGGATAGAAGGCTCTTGATTCACTTCCTTTTTTCATGCCAAGGAACTTTCCTAAGTTATTATCTGTGCTTGATATGGTGAGGAGACTCTTGCTGGAGGCCTCAAGTGTTATTTTAGGGGGCATACTGAATTTTCCAAGAGTGTAAAAAGACAACTTGGGATGGGTGTAAGTAGAGACTTTGTTGAAATGATGTATGCATACAGCAGACATTACTAGTCATGAAAGCCTATTTGTTATTTGTTCAGCTACAACTAACCTTAATTGCAGGTGGCATTGTACTGTCGCATACCTTCAGATATCCCTTCTGATGCAGACATCAGGCCTGCTAGACAGAAGTGTAGCCAGGCATATTGCAAAACATTCCAGAACGAAAAGTTTGGCAGCTGTTCAACACAGACTTTGCAGTAAAGTAGTAGTGACTCTCACACGACCTCAGTGTTGGCATCAGTTACCAAGCTGTCTGCAGGCCTGGGCTCTCTACAGGATTTCCATCCCACCAGAACCAGCAGTGCAGGTCCCAAGCTGTACTGGCTGGATAAATGGTATTCAGTGCCATACACACTACAAAGTCTGTAGCAACATCCACAATGCTTACTAGCAAATTTGACGTATGACATAATGGTCAACTATAACACATGTTATTATTGCAAAACCACATCGAAGGCATCATACAGATTATGATTTTTCTATATCCTATGGCCAGGATGTGCTAGAATACCTTGCTGATTTATGATGTAAGGTGGGTGAAGGCCTAATTACTGTATCAAAAGGTTCTTCCCAAAATTCAGGGTCAATCAATAATTGTCAGGCCTTTGGTCATGGTTCATCTGACACAATGATTACTAGATCTGGTTGACAATTATTTGGCAACACAGGAATACTTGCTAAGATTCTTCCTAGTCAAAACCTTCCCTGCATTGAGACAAAATACAAGAAGCATTTGTACTTGAAGCATTTGAAAGCAAATCTGAATTGGTTTCCCTGACTCTACGGAGCTGGAAAAATTGACTGGACAACACATTTCTTCTCTCACCAGTGTATAAAGTAAACTAAGAATTGAACAAAACAAATTTGTAGTGGATCTTTCTGGTGTGTGCTCTTCCTTTTTGATCTCTCTTGATATGACCTAAACTATAGTATCTTGATCAGTCAGTTCCCCTTTTTACACTTCAGGAGCCAAATGAATCAGTTGATTCATTTGAGCCAGGACCAATAAGCTCTGTCACTTTTCCCCCTTAATCAATAATTTCCCAGTTAGTTTCCCCAACAAGAGGCACTGACTCACTTTGATACAGCTCATACTTTTTTGTCCCATCCTTTTTTACTCCAACAGGAAAATCCCTCTTCTCACCAATAAGAAAGGCATTATTCAAGGATAAAATATATCACACATATGGAACAAGAAAGAATGCTTAAATAATTATCACTAGATAAACAGCCTCACTGAAGGTTCAAGATTTAGGTCAGTGAACTATTATTTCACAGATATAGAGAAATACTGCTAAAAGAAAGAAGGAATTAAAGTAACACTGATCTAAAAAAGATTCTCAGAAATATTTCCTCTTTTTATCACAGAATAAAAGTAATATCAAAGAAAACAGAATCAAAGATAGTAACCTCTTTTCTACAGAAGTACTTTAAGGAAATTTTAAAGTTCAGCATTAGGTATTAAACTTTGCAATAACAAGCAAATAACCCAGAATGCATAAACCTTGGCTAGCAACCTTAGAAAAACTGAAGTCAAGGGTTAGAGGGTTAAATTTCTGTTGTCTTCCGTTGGGCCAAGATTCAAGTAAACTGCACATTAGATATTTTTTAATGCTATTATTCTATGTATCTCTCATACGAAAGGAGAGATATGGTGGAGCACTTACCAAACTAATGAAGAGACACCCCATTTTAAACAACTTTCTTTAACTTTGGTAAATAAAGAACAAAATTGATTTGGAAGCCCTGAAGGAAGAGTGCCCTCAGCCCCCTTTGCTGCTAACAAAAGTACTTGAACTTACACCACCTCACAAACAACTGTCAGATGTTTCAAACCCACACAGTTCCTCAGGGCATTCAGTACATTTATAGAATCAAGGACATTGGTTATGCGCTTTGGATCAGAGGGCTGATAATATGCATACTGAATGCATCTCAGACATAAAGGATCTCATTTACGTTCTCAGGGTATACTGCTTCAGGCACAAAACAAAGTATTTTCTCTGGGATTCAAGCTGCACATACTCACCTAAGCACTGCCTGTTGCTGCAATGTATGCTCACTCTAAGTGTACTTAGCACCTAACATAATGAAGTTTATGATCAATACATGCACTCTCCCATATTTCGATTGCTGCAAAAAATTTCAAGTGTTTGTTAAGAGCTTAATTTTAAATAATCTTTAAATAATGCAGATTATTAATCTGCAGGCAATGTCAATTACTTAAGCATTTCCTGTTATTTCAAATTTTATTGAATCTGACAATTAGCAATTGTCTTTTCTAAGCACTTCAAGAATTACTTCCAAGCATTGTCACAAATAAAACACTAGCAGCAACAATTAAAAAGGTAGATCATATTCAGAAATATTAATCTAACTGTACAGTACAAGTACATATTCTGAACATGAGATCTTCTCTTCTGTCTGTAAGCCGAAGAAAAAATGAAATTTCAATGGTTACTATCAATTTAAGTCCACATTAATGCTGTAGATTTTCTTCAAGTACTTTAAATTAGAGTTGACACATTTCAAATCATGCATTTATGAAATCCTTGTTAATAAGTCAGCACTATTTTAAAATATTCATCATCAAAATTAGGTCAGATGATTAAGGGATTATTCCTACAAAGCTTGAAATTTAGTGTGTTTGAACACCCACATTTTCAGTGACTTAAGTGGAAGTGGTACTTCTTCAAAACCCACATGATCTCGTGGGTTAAGTTTATGCCTGGAAGCTATAAGGTTCTGAGCTCTGTTTCATTTTATTTACTTACTTACATTAACAATTCTTTGAACTTGACATTAGTACTATTTAGTCAGAAATCATGTGCATATTATTTACACTGCTTGACTGATTAAGACAGTCAACTGACAGTAACTTTGTGATGTTAAATGATATCCTGAAGGTGTGACAAACGATGTACCAAATGCTCATTTGCCATTCTGTATTCTCTTCAGTATTGAATTGTGCTGCATGTAAGGATATGGTGGAAGAGGAAGGAGAAAAGAATTGGGACCCCACTAATTATGAATGTCACTTTATGTCCTACCAAAAACAAACCAAAATCAAACCAACCAACCAAACAAAGATAAAGGAAAGAAAATTACATTTGAGCTTTCTTATTGACAAAATAAACATATAATTACTAGAAATTCAATAGAAAAAGACTGGAAAAATAAAGTGTTGCTCTCTGCAAAGTTTGCCATTAATAGATACGTTTCATTTTGAAAACATTAGGTGCTCCACCAGGAACCTTTGAATCTATGCAGACCTTTTAAATGTAAGGACTTTCCAGGAATATATTAATTCATATTTAAAACTTTGACACACAAAATTTTTTTCTCTAAGTGTTATTTTTATTGAAGATAAGGATGTGGCATATTTCTCCCCATCACCTCACATTTTTTCTAATCTCTTCTTGGAGCCAAAAGGATTTCTACTAATCTTTTGCTGCTTATACTAACAAGATCCTGAATTCTAAAATAATATTCCCTGTCCCTTTGCAGCAGCCAGTTTCTTCTTCTCCAAAAGGTCATTACTGAGTTACAGGATGTGTTCCTGTCTCTTAGGGTTTGTAAACATAATTCATCATAAACACACAATTGAATGGATAGTGTGGTTGGATGACATATTCTAGTCACAGTAGTTTTTTAAAAATGAGAATTCCTAACTATTTGGTATGTTCACAGATTAAGTAAAACTGCTGTACAAAACATAACATTTACAAAATACGCAAACATGCATAAATACATGTGCACATGGAGAGCAACAAACTGTATGTACAGACACATATTTAGCATATTGCATTTATAAATATAGCTTAATGCACTATACAATATTTAAACTGAATAATTTCTGAAGAATGATCTAATCTACTCAAAAGGTTTAAAGGTGCCACATAACTACACATGTAAGTATGCCCTTACCACTGACCTTACAATGCACTTAGTATCCTGTACTTCACTAATGCTCTTCCTACCACTACAAGCAATTTATTCTACCTCACGTTCATCAAGTGCTCATAAATCAGCATTAGGCTACATTTTTACTGAGTTGCAGATTTTTAGCCAGCAGACAGCAGCAGCAGTTGGATTCAAAGTCTAATATTGGCACACATATTGATTTTAATTAGTCTAATTAGTTCATTACACTAAAAATCAAACAGACCATTTATTTCATTCCCAACTAATGACATATGATCAAGGATTTAATATGATAATGAGCAAGATCAATTATCACTCATAAAGGAAGTCATTAACAAGTGTAAACACTGCCAAACTGAATACCATTACAAATTATGAAGTCATAGCTAGGTCATTTGCATAAGCATACTAATTTTATTTCATAATATTCCTTCCATTTAATACTCTGATTACCTTTCATAAAGCTGTTTTTTTTTTTTTTCCATAAGATTTGATTCATTGGTATAAACTCAGTTCTTACTGTCAGTAATGCAATTGTTCACTACATAGTCCTTAAACTCTGCTATTAAATAAAGGTTCAAACACAGAAGACAATTTCTACGGAGTCTCTCACGAATTATTAGACAATTTTACAAGAAGGAAATGAGGTTTCCAGGTGTACCTAGCGGATCTAGGAGTATTTCTCTTCAGGGGAAAATTCAAGAACTACTTTCTTTGTGGTCTGGAATACTTCACACACAAAACTGAGCTGGTGATAAAAGTCTGCCCTGCCACTGCTGTTTAACAGCATATAAAGAATGCAGCAATGTCTGCCAGGGTATTTTCACCTTGGTGTAAAAACTGCAGAATTCAATTTTATAAAATGCAATTTATAACTTGAGCTGTAAGTAGTTAAATATTCAGTTTTCAGTGAAGTCTCAGTACTAAATTCTATTTGAATATCTGCAAGGTCCCTACCACCATCATTACCCCTTCTGTATCCCATAGTAGCATGCAAGATGTCAAAGAAAATCACAGCAATTATACTTTCCATTGTAGGTGAGCTATACCTATATGTATACAACAGTCAAGAATGTAAAGGATAATACCTCAATCTGAGAAAATTACTTTTCTTTGATTTTAGCTTACAGTGGTTCCTTTGGAGTACTTTAAATATGCACATCTTTATACAAGATTTTTTTAATTTGCTGCATTTTTTAATAAGAAAAGGGAAGAAGTTTCCATTCCCATGAAGCTCTTTAAAGATTTCTAAGTGTAGGAGCTATGTCTCCCACATATAGCCCAGTCAGCTGATGTTAAGTTCTATGGATACAGGAAAAATTGAATTTACAAATATTCAGATTTGAACTTCAATCAAGAAGCAAAAACTTTTAAATATAAA
This sequence comes from Centrocercus urophasianus, assembly GCF_019232065.1. Lineage (NCBI taxonomy): Eukaryota > Metazoa > Chordata > Aves > Galliformes > Phasianidae > Centrocercus > Centrocercus urophasianus. The sequence goes on from NW_024884253.1 coordinate 28,175,446, forward strand.
ACTACGTTTTTTACTCATAAAAATATCTTCCTAATTGTGAAGACAATATATGCAGTACATATTAATACACTAAATTGCATTCAGTCTATTTCAAAGTGAAAAGTAACTTTCAGAGTAGGTATTTTCATCAGTAACAGAAAGCTATACCTTTGATTAACATTCTTACAAGGACTCAGTCTTTGACAGCATTATCAAAAAGGTATACGGCAATTTGCAGAAATCAACTCAATACCATCAAGTTCAAGTTTTTCCCTAAATTATAAGAATAATGAAAAAAAAACCATAGGTGCAGGTTCCTTCTACTAAATTTAAATACAAATAAAAACTCAATAACCATTTTTAAGTTAGTGCATTCCTCTATCGATTAATGTAAGAAACGTGTAAAAGCATGAAGTCAAACACGCCATATAGCTTTGCAGACACTGAGGTAGGAACTGCTCCTCAGTGCTCTGGGAGGCCAAAGCCACACCACCTCCACAACCATTAAGTTTGAGACTGAGAAGTTAACTGATACATAGCTGGGTCATTAGATGTTTCATCACTTCAGGTTTTATGTGCTTACATGCATTAGAACTTAAAATTTTGTAGACTTTCGTGTTTAGTACTTAACTGGATATGTTCTAGATTCTGCTATTTAAATAACTAGGTCACTGATTTTGCTCAAAACATATTTTCTTAATGTCATTTTCATTCCATCAGCTTGTTCTTGGTCTTTTCACTTTCATTTTTTCCTTTCTTCAAACTTTCACAGATTTAGTCTCCCCTTCACTTTCCTTACTCTGATCTGTGCCATTTTTTTTTCTCCCTTTTTCTCTTTCTTACACATCTCTTTGTCTTAGTCATTTCTCTTCCCAAATAAGTTTGTGCAGTTTCAGATGCAAATGGAAGATGACACAGAATTTTAAGTTAATGTTAAAATCTGCAACAGAAACAGTATGCCTACATAAAAGGCACCATTAACACTCAACTAGTCACTGTTATTCTAAATGGGATTCACAGAAGTGATTTGAAAAAATTCATAACCCCTTTTTGTTAAGGAAAAGTAATAATAAAAAATACTATCACTGTATTTTTATCACTGCCCACAGGAAGGGCAGCTCTGTGCCATGATTACCATGACTGATATACAATCTAGTTTGGTCTGATCTAGAGACCAAGAAGCAAAATATAACTGACTGACTAAACAGCAAACCAAAGGAGGGAAACATATTTAAGAAAAAGAAAACAAAGAAAAAAAAAAAAAAAAGCAAAGAAAATGGGAATATATTCTGACACTAATACATAAATAATATAAAAATTGAAACAGAGATCTTAACAATTTAAACTGGGAATGCAATCTAATGCTAAATATTTCCAAAACAATCAGGAGCAAAAACACTGTCAGGGATAACTGTATAGACACAAACTGAGGAGATGACTGTATTCAGACTGTTCTGGGGCAGAATGCACTGATACAAAAGCTCTGTCTGAAACTGTGAAAGCAGATACAATACAAACAGGCAGAATGGACTCTAACCAGTCACAAGGACAGAGAGTATGCAGTATTGTACTTAGTGTAACTGAGGGATGAACAGTCTAGATTACTAACACTGGGAAGTAAACCCTTGATTTCCCTTCGTATTGATGCAGGGTATATCAAAAGCAATGACTATCATAAGAGGTACTGGAGGAATTTGAGCAACCATACACCATTAAGCCAGAAGTCATACTAGACACATTAGCAAAGGCTATAATCAAAATCAGAATTAGTGAACTCCTTTATGCAAATGAATTACTTGAGGTTCTTTTCTCCTTCCTAAGTACCTCTTACTATCTAGTTTGATGAAGAATATTGAATTAAATTGAGTCTTTCAATTGATATGACAGTTCTTACTAATGTTACAGCACTCATTCATCTACATCCATATATTCTGGTCCCACTGCTTTCCATCTTAAAAGAATACCTAATCCTGCAACATGAAAGGAAGGGTAAAGAAGGTAGAGAACAGCTTCTACTCAGCCAGAGATAAATAGCTTCCCTCTGGAAAAGAAAGACCTCGGAAGAGGTGAGACAAAGACCTATAGGCTCATAAGCATTATGAAGAAAGAGAGAAAGTATTTTACTGATTCTTATAACAAGAATTAGAAGATTTCAGAGGAAATCATCAAAATGACAGATTCAAAACAAGGAAATGCTATTTTTGTTCCATAATAGTAGAACAGAGGCAATAATTACATAGGTTTAAAAATCAATGAATTTTAAAATCAATAAGAAGAATTGAGAAAAACATTCAAAAGCTACAAAGCATAATAATATAAAGCATATGCTTATAAAGCATAAGCATAATAACACTACTTGTAACTAAGAAGAATATTGCCAAGAGCTTGGAGAATATTAGCTAGAAAGGAATATGCTGGCTTTATTAGAGTATTTCTAGTTCTTCACTACTAGCCACCCTTTAAGGCAAAGGCCTGAATAGCCTGAATAGATTTAGGATGTGATCCAGCAAGACAATTTAAATGTTCTTAAGTCTATAGAGTAAAGGCAAGTGGCCCTTCAATACAAGCCCCAGAGTTTTAAAAATACACTCAAGCTTGACCTTAAATATAATGCTCTTTGGATGCTACTATAATTAAGATTTCTGGATTTTTCCAAACCACTCATCTAACTCAATTACCAAGTTGAGAATGTATTGCAATGTTTTTAATTCTCACTTCATAAACAAATACTGGTAAATTTATTTTTAAGAATTCTACTAATATTTCTATAGTTCTCTCAGCAGGGATCTCATATTAGGTCTAAAAGACTTACTAAGTCATAAATAAATATCAAAAAGTATGAGTTCAGATAAATCCTCTGACCAAAAGCTATCTCCTTTCGTTAAACTGTGCAGAAGTAGAGTTCAACAGGAAATAGTTTTATTAAGAATACATAGTGCACTCCTAAATGAGAGAAGCACTAAGAACAGTTTTAGTAACATAGTTCAATAAGAGTAGCTGGCATAATTAGAGCCTGAAATGCAATTTCAGTACATTTTCACTTACAAGATAGGTTGGGAGGGACGTTTTCAGGTCAGCTTGCTCAACCCTACGCTTTAAACAAGGCTAACTTCAAACTTAGACGAGGCTACTATATTTGTCAGACATTCCACTGAAAAGTAGAAAGCGGAAGTCTTGCGCTCCAAATGCAGCATGAAAAATGTTTGTGTAAACAAGAGACAGTGTTCAGGGCTGGAGGAAGGGGAAGACAGATTCTCACTGTCTTGTCACTAGAATGAGATGACTGATGTGGAGGAAAGGAGAAAAAACGATCTGAACAAGGAAAGGATATTGAATAGTGCCCAAAGCTTTTTTTTTTGCTTTTTTTCCCCCACTTCCCCCTGCGTTTGGGGAAGAAACTGAGGAAAGGAATTACATGTAGATGTTTTTAAGGTTTTCCATTGATCCACAGCACTCTTGCACCTTTTATTGATGCTGATGACACAGTGCTGCAAACCTAGCATGTTCCTTACTTTAACAGTTATACAGTCCCCAAACAGCTAGACTGTAAACCAGAAGAGCCCAGAAGGTTGGAGTGCAAGGGTCAATGTACTCAAGTTAGTTCATTCAGTGTTAGTGTTTGATGCTAGAATAATTGGGATACAAACCACGTATTTCAAGATAAAAGCACTGAACTCCATTCTTCGGTAGAATGTTCTTTAGAGGCAATTCTTAGAAGTAGCATCCAAACATTACCTAAAGTACATACAAGCTGATGTAAGAACTTAATGACCATTGGCAGCAAAGAGCTTCATCAACCCCTGAATAAACTTTTAACAAGTTATATATTAAAAAAAGCAAACAACAAACATGATCTTTATGCATTTCACTTTGACATTGCCTGTCTTATAAGCAGCTTTTCTTCAAAGAGTTGGCAAAACAGAAGGCAAAATTCAGTCAGATTACTTGCTGTTTCAGCAAATTGCTTAGGAATTTCAAATTCTTGTGAGACTGTACTCCACTGATTATGAGGGAAACAAAGTAAGCATCATAACTTTGAAAGGAATATATCTTATATAGTCTGATATAAAAGAGAGTACGTCTATGACTCATAATGGATGGCCAAAAGCAATGTTTTGTGATTCCACTGACCTTTCAGCACTCCATGGACAGGAAAATATAAATCTAATGGTTAAGTCATGGGCTGCTAGACTAGACAATAGAAGACTGCTTTTTATAAGAAATAAAATGAAAGAAAAAGTAATATAATGAAGAATTTAACACATCACTTGTAATTTTAATGAGTTTTTCCACAAAGGCTAAATAGCAAATAGGGGCAAATAAAGATTTTTTTTTTTAACTTTCTAATAGATCATCAGCTTTTATGGGAGTTTAAATTATCAATAAATAAATAAATAAATAAATAAATAAAACTTATAGATAAGACAGTTAAAAAAAAAAGAAGTTTCTTTTCAAATACATTTGCCATTTATTTTACTGGATGCATGCCAGTACCTCATGACTCCTCACCATTCACTTCGTCCTTATATCCAAACTAAATCTCTCTTTGTTTGAAACCATTTCTCCTTGTTCTGTCAGAACAGACCCTGCTAAAGACTCTGTTCCCTTCTTTTTTATATCTCCCTCGTAGATACTGAAACACTGTCTCTACAGATCCTTCTATTCTCCAGGGCGAATAACCCCAGCTCTCCCAACTTGTCTTTGTAAGGGGGGTGTTACTCCCTAGGATCATTTTTGTAGCCCTCCATAACCAGACACTGTTCTCCAGGTGAGGTCTCACCACAGGGCAGGATCGTCTCCCTTTCCCTGCTGATCACACTTCATTTGATGCAGGCCAGGACACAGTTGGCTTTCTGGGCTGTGAGGTCACACTGCTGGCTTACGTCCAGCTTCCCATCCACCAGTACCCCCAAGTCTTTTTCATCTGGGCTGTGCTCCATCCTTTCATCCTTGGTCTTGTACTGATAGTGAGGGTTGCCACAATCCATATGCAAGACCTTGCACTTGGATTTACAGAACCTCATAAGGTTCACCTGGGCCCACCTCTCAAGCCCATCCAGGTCCCACTCTCTTCTTGATTTTTCTCTTTGCCTGTCCAATATCCCTCAAGAGTGTGAACTACACCATTACATGGCCACTACAGCTCAGGCAGCCACCAGTCCTGACATCACTAATCAGTTCACTCATGCTGGGGAGCAACAGGTCCAGCACTACATCCTCTCTGGTGGAGATGTCTACTACCCGGCTCAGGAAGTCAACCTCTCGTCCAGAAACGGTAAGAAGCTGTCAACAGTTTATCGGCCATTTCAGCCCAGTTCTTTGACTAATGGGGACTGACTCCAAGATATCTCTGGATCAAGGGGTAGTGAACTGCTCTGCTTTGCTGGGTTTGTATGTCTGCTGCTCTTTCCCCATTTTCTATCTTTTCTTTTTATCTTCTTTTATTATTTTAAACTCTGTAGTAGTTATTGTCTAACATTGTCTTACATGTAATACTTATTAATCATAATTACTAAATTAGCCAATTTTAACTCCAAGTAGTTGTTGTCAGTTCTTGTTAAGAAAGCTCTCAATAATTGATGTATATTATTCCTCCAAAGCTTGGATGACTCCATCATGGTATCAATCCCTTGCTGACCACAGGAGGTGAGACTCAAGAGATAGAAAAAGATTCACTTCCCTTGAAACACACTGAGTGGGACGAGACACCTTGACACACTCCAGGAGCTTCCTGGATCACCTACACCTCACTGTGCTACTTTTCCAGCAGATGTCAGGGTGGTAGGAATCACACAGAAGGACAAGGACCTGCAATGCCTCCTGTAGCTGGAGGAAGAAGGCTTCATCAACAGACTCACCTTGATCTGATGGCCCATAGTAGACTCCAACCACAAAGCTCTCTTTGTTGCTTCTGTCTCTAACTCTCACCCATAGGCTTTTGTTTGCTTGTTACCATTCTTTAGGGAAAGTTCTTTGCACATTATTCCTTCCATGATGTAGAGAGCAATGCCTCTTTCCATCTTTCTTCACCTGTCCCCTCTGAACAGCTTGTTCAATAGCCACAACAGTTACATTCTTCAGACAACTCAGAAAGATTATTATTCAGTAACTCATATTTTCTTTAATGTAAAAAATGTGCTAATAGTTTCTGTGTTCTAATTTCTAGTATTGCACCTTTTAAAATACAATAAAAATGTACATTAATATTCTTATAGTTTTTTATAAATTTAATCTAGTTTCAAGGGCTGAGAATTTACAGTTTTATTTTCTCAGTCTATTATTATAATTCTTGTGCAACAACACCCAAAGATCTTTGACTGTATTCTGATTATTGGTACAGCTTCAATAGCAAAAGTGAAGCCAGTCTACAAGAACTTGTCCTGGTACATAGGACAAACTGTAGGTCACCCTGGAACTGATAGTGAAATCTACCAATAAGAGGAAGAAATTGAAGTTAATTTTCTTCAGTTTTTCCTCAGTTTCCTCATGCTTTAAGTACTTCAATATAAAAAGAATCATCCTTATTTATTAGTACATTTTTGTAGTTATGTTTGCTGGTATGCTTTGAACAACATAAATATAAATGCTTTCACAGCAACAGAGCAGAGCCAAACAACTAAATGCTAAATTGGCACACAAATTAACCAATAATAAGCTGCAAAAGCCCCCTTTCTAGTCCAATCTTATTTGAACATTGTTTCCAGATAATTTAAAAAAATAATCTGATGTCAGAGGTTCTCTATTCTACCTCTTTCAGCACTTCCCCACCACCATGTCTGTCAACAGTTTTAAGTTGCATTAAAAAGCAAAAGATACTAAAAAGACTGAGGAAGACCACAGGCAAAAGGCAAAAGACGAAAAAAGAAAAAGTACAGAGAAAAGAAAACCACAAACCCATGTGGCTGGATCTAAAACCAGAGTTCTCAAAGGTATTTCTGTCAATACATCTAGTCTTGAAAACTACAAGGCCACAGTTGTGATGTTTTGCTTTATGACAGAAGACTCTCAAGGGCTTAAACCCTTTAGCAAGAATTGACAATGTTGGAAAGTCTAGGGAAACAGTACCTGTTTTTCACCATCAGTGGTTTCAATCAAAACAAGTAAAAAATTTCTTCTTTCTTTTACAGTGACAACATGGAATTTGAATGCTGAAAGCCACTCCAAATAAAAATGAAAGATTATAGGTTTAATAAGTATAGATAAGTATGAATAAGGAATATCTCAAAAACCAACTGGTTTGAACCATATTAGTACATTATGGTATGATATGCTTTTATGTTAGCCATCTCTGAACATCTCCAGTAGCTAGTAAAAAAAATTATGTAATCCAGGCAGAGCCACAGATCATAACTCTCACCTAACTTTCACAGTCAGATTCTCTGCCAACATCATCTGAAAGACAAAAAGGCAATGATAGATTCAACATTTTAACGTTATCCTAAACATCTTCTCTGGTACTGTCTGTAATATGAAGAATATAATTCTATTATACACTAAACTCAAATCTTTGCCCTGAGCTATTTTACAGGAAAAGTCCTGACTGTCATCAACACCATTCTTCATCTTAGGACATTCAAGGCTGTCAACACCGTCTCCCACAATATTCTTGTATCCAATGTAAGATGTTAGACTGGATGCATGGACAACTGGATCAATTAAAAAGGTGAGTCAGACTGAGAGGAAAGACGTTGATGTACCAAGATCTACCTGTATGCCAGTAAGTAACAAGTGGAACACCAGAAAGACATAGATCACTCCAGAAGTAATGCCTCCTATTTATTTCCACTGAAACTACAACAGATACAAAGAGCACAATAACACCACTTCTAGGCAGCTGTCTGGAAAAGAAAAAGAACTACATATCCCAGAAGACTTTGCATTCAGAGAGGAGGTATAACCCCTGTCAAGGTCTTTAGTTATCCCTTTATCCTTTGGCTCTCCTCCATGCTGACTGTCCTGATCATACGCATCACCTTAGCACTAGTGTAAGGCCTACAGCTTTTCAGATACTCTCTCATTATACTTTATTCATCAGCTTCAATTCTAACTATATTGTATTATGGTGTGTTATCTTGCATTCTGATACCATATTTAGTAACTTAGTTGCATCTCCTCAGATTGTTGCTGCTGTTTTTAATTATTCAGTGTCCCCTATTTCCCTTTTCTGGACGCACGGATCTGCAGATCCCTCTGCTCCGCTAGTCACAGAACCACACTAAACCAGCCTGTAAACCGCTGACAAATCTGCACTGTTGCTGTTACCACCACTGAATTGCATCACTCACTGCCTCACTGTGCTCACATTCGCTGTTTGGTCTCCATAAACATTCAACAAGCGTTGATGAATGTCAGTGGATACAATTTTTTCTCCATAGGGGGATTCAGTGACCCACCTTTGCTTCATACGCACTTCCATGTCAGACACCATTTTGTCACAGAGTAACAAAATGGAATGGAATATTGGTGAGAAGGTTCAACCTCTACTGCCATATCACCACCATCCACCTCTGAAACTGTGGGCCAACATAATAAAAAAGAAGGCACTGCTTTCACAGCAGCCCTTGCATATTTGCTCCTCTTCTCTTGGCTCAGAGAAGGGCCATTCACTCTGCACATTACACCAAACTGGGGAGACTGGTGGATATGCTTGAGGGCATGTCTGCTACTCAAGAGGGCCCTAGACAGGATGAAAGAAACAAGGGCAAACAACAACTGTGACATAGACATGGACAAAGGCCAAGTTCTGCACTCGAGAAAGAAGAATACCTTGCATCATTACCATATGGGGATAGACTGCCTGGCAAGCAGCTCTTCTGGGAAAGACCTCTCCTGGCAGTAAAGGCAGCTAACACCATCTTATTTTGCCACTGACCCCACTATAAAAAAGCCACTGATCAACTGGGCCAAGTTTAGTACAGGGCCAATAAGGCAATTGGGGTCACAGCACATGCCCTGTGACATCAATGTACATTTAAGTTGAAACAAGAAAGATTGTTTTGGTGGTATCAACCCATATGAACAGCTGACATCCAGCACTCCTTCAAAGAAAGTGAAGGAGACAAATCCGGTGAAAAACAGCTCGTACGTTGAGCTAAGCACAGAGAGATCGCTCAGCAATTACCTCAAGGGCAAAACAGATCGAGCACGAGGAGATTAATATAATTTACTGCCTATCACTAACAGACTAGAGCAGTGAGAACTAAAAACAAACCAAAAAAACACCTTCCCTCTATCCACTCTCTTCTACCTTGTTGCTGCAGGCAGTGCAGAGGAACAGGGAATAGGGTCTGCAGTCAGTTCATAACACTTTGTGCTGCTCTGCCCCTGCTCCACATGAGGTCTATCCCACAGATGCTGTCCTTCCCAAACTGATCCCACATGGCCTTCCTACAGCTGCAGCTCTCCAAGCACTGCTCCAACACGGCTCTGTACCACAGGGTCCATCTTTCAGGAGTGCTCTACACAGATCCCCATGGGCACAGCTCCCCTACCCTCCTGCCCCACCATAGGCTGCTCCGGAGGCAGCAGCTCCAGTCTGGGGCTGCTCCAGGGGCTCTCTATGGCTGGACATAGATGTCTGCTGTGTGTGATGCCCATGGGCTACAGGAGATAGCCTGATCCTCCATGGGCCTCTCCTGGCCTGCGAGGAACTCCTGCTCTGGACCTGGAGCATCTCCTGCCCTCCTTCCACACTGACGTTGGTGGCTGTAGAGCTGTTTCTCTCACATTTCCCACTCCCACTCCCAGCTGCTTCAGTACAGCATTCTTTCTCTTAAATCTGCTCTCCCAGATCACGTGCAATATCACCCACAGCTCAGCTCTGGCAGCAGGGGGTCATGGAGCTGGCTCTGATCTAACATGGGGCAACGGCTGAGTTCTGCTCACAGAGGCCATCCCTGCAGCTCCTCTTACCAAAACCTTGCCATGTAAATCCAATACAATTGTGACTAAGAAAATTTCTTTTAACCCAAAGTCCCAGTTAAGTTCTAGTACAAGTTGCCCAGAGACAGCTATGTGGACTCCATCTTTGGAAGTTTGGAAGTCCTGATTGAAGCAGGGTGTCGGCCTCTTGAAGTCCTCTCTAACTTGAACTAATATATCATTCTATGATAATTCCTCAGTTTGAAACTGATTGATCTACGCAATCAATCTCATTCTCTAAAGATTTAAGTTATAACAGTCAACAGAAGTGTGATTTGTGTGTAAATAATTTTTTCATTTCTTCACGTAACTGAGAAGAAATATATTCACTATAATTTTTACTAAAAAAAAAACCTTGTCATTGTGGGTTTTGGTTGTCTATTGACTTGAACAATGCTTGAAATCGCCTAATGCATAATCTGTCAAATAACATCACAAATGTGCAAGCCATCATAGGCCTCCAGAGACTAGTTAGACTTTTGTAAGCATTCAGCTGTGTACCCTAGACGTTTTGATTAAGACGCTAAAAAGATACAAAAAGAAAAGTGCTCTGAGTCTTTCAGTCACAGGGATGTTAAAAAATATCCATCAATGTTAGAGACTCGCCTTTGATGACAATATTTCATCATCTTGTGAGTTAGTACTTCACAGAACAGACAGACAGAGAACAGAAATACTTAACTCACTGCATCTGCTTTTTTGTAACACAGGTTATTTCTTTACAAGATTGCTTGTTTTTTTTATCATGTGATTTTTTTTTAATGACAGAAGGACAACACCACACCTTTGAAAATACCTGTCAAAGTGTGCTTAACAGAAAGTCTTTTTGTTATTGTTCTATGTTTTCTCTCCAACTCATCTCTTCAATAAGCTGTGACTTCTCAGAGCAAACTGTAGATTCTGGAAATAAAGCAAAAAGTTATTTGTGTTTTTCCAGCTATTTATTGCCTGGTTTTCAGTTACGCCATTCATTCAGTTCGCCATTTGAAATTCATACTAAATAGGCATTATGGGAAATGTAAATCCTGACAGGAATAGAAAATATATATTTAAAAATTAAATTTCTAAATCTTCTTTATTAACCTTAGTCTGTACTTCAATCTTTTATCTCTCTAGCGATTATTAGAATTAATTTATCTTAATATCTTGAAGTACACTTTAATGTCTTGACACCTTCTTTTGTCTCCGACAAGTTTGGAGAGAAAAGTTTGATTAGAACTTGTCAAAATATTACTTAAGAAAGCAGTACAGCTAGGTATGATTTACAAAATGGCACCTATTATAAATTAACTCTGCATTTGTATGGTGCAAATGAATTTGTTGACCTAGGGTTACAACAAGGTATAAAAAATTAAATATATTCATACCAGGACATAATCACAGATGAAAAAAAGTTTTCAAGAACAAAAAGACAACTTGAGAAAATAGAAATGACTGTACTGTGTTCTCTTGCTAAACTGTAGTTCAAAAACTCCTACCTAAATGCAGAATTCCAGCAGAAGAGAAAGTTAGGCTGCTGAAGCAGAGGAACAACAGAGGCTTCAAAGCACTACTTCCCACATCTTTGTTCTTTTAATTAACTCATACAGTAATTCCAGAAAAAAGTAGTCAGCCACTATCTGCAACAACCCCAAAGTATGATGATATGCATGTATACACGTTCATACAAAGTTTATCTTTAATCTTTCTTTTAATCTTTCAGATATGAAATTAGAACAGTTTCCTTCATTAAGTCTTTCTTAACAAGATAAAGAAAATTCCTCTGTGTTCTCAGAACCACTTCAACTGAAAAATATGAAATCTGGTATCTGTGCTTTGCTATGTAATTGGCTACTTTTAAAGTTATCTAACTTAACTCCTGGTGGTTTTTTTTGTTTGGAGAGGGGTTTAGTTGTTTGTTTGTTTGTTTTTCAGCATCTAATGAGAAAGGAGAGCAGGGTCTGTTGTGATAGGACAAAGGGAAATGGTTTCAGAGTGAAAGGGGATATTTAGAAAAGGTTTTTTTTTCCAATTAAGTTAGTGAAGAACTGGAACTGAACAGGGCTCCAAGCAACCTGATCCCACCTGTTCATTGCAGAGGAGCTGGACCAGATGACCTTTAAAGGTTCCTTCCAGTTCAAATGATTCTGTGTTTCTACAACTTTACTATTCTCTGGCGCCTATGTAAGATTTTTGTACCACACAGAAACTGCAGATTAGATTACATATAAAGAATCAACAATAATAGTAGCTGCAATAAATTTAGTGAAATACAAATATCTAAAATTGAGTACAATATTCCATTTTAATAATATTTATTTAGAAAAAAAAAAAAAAAAAGACTGATAAACACTGAGTTTAGCCTTGATGTGCACCAATGCACTTGGAGTCTAATATACTTTTCTCCATCTTAAATAAGCGTTTTATTTATTTGATCTGGATTATTTTTCAGATAGGTTTAAATTTTGCTTCTTTTTAAATTTTTTGCCTCTCTTGCCTAAAACACATGTGGTAAAAATCTCACAAGTCTGACATGTTATTTCCATTCTTTTCTCTCTCTTGCACACGGTCTGCCATTAGAGTAAAACCTACTTCCATTCCCATATCAATATTTAAAGATGTTTTGAATCTCTCTATATTATTTAATCAAGACTTTCCAATTTTACATTCATATTGTAAAATACATAGTATATGTATTCCATTCAGTACACAAAAAAAATGTCTCTAAATAATGATTTTGTGTCTGACAACGATCAGTATAATGTGTGTCAGTATAAAATGGAAAACAACATTAAAGAAACATTTTCAGGAATAACATGTTTGTAAAAAAAAGCTTAACTAAAAATCAGCATGTAAAACTTGAAACATATCACTACTGGAAATAGGAACTTCAAAAGACAGACAAATCACCACAAAATGCAATTCTTCTATTCCTTTATTTTTTTCCCTGAAAATAAAAATGTTACTAAAACACATATTTATGAATTGCATTTTTTTTGTGAAATCCTTTCTCAATAACAGATATATTTAAGTTGGAGTTTTCTAATAGATTTGAGAGAAAAAATATTAAATTATGAAAATTCTGCACACATTTATGATATATGCTATCTAAGGGATTCAAAGTACTTTTAAATATTGCTTTGAAGGTCAAATCTAAAAGTAAAGTTCAAAAGTCAGATTTTAGTTCTGAAATATTTACAATGCTATTTAAATAATTTCACTGAAAGTAACTCCTCAATATTGACTTATTTAAAATTCATTTATTCTTCTTCAAATCTTTACCAGCAAGCACACATCAACATTTTAGAGGAAAATACTGGAGACAACCGTACTGTAAAGTTCAATATTTTAAAAAATGTACAGCAAGTTCTTCTGAATTTTCCTTAATCTTTATGCATTTATGTGCATATCAGATACTTGGAAACCATACAAAGTACGTTCTGCAGAAATACATATATATATATATACCAAGCTATTGATAAAAACAAGTGAAATTAATGTTAGACTTAGAAATGAATCCTCCCCCACCCTGAAACAAAATTGATTCTATTAAAATGATAAATGAAATGGAAATTAAAATTTTAATGAGGTGCTTGTTAATCCATTTGTTCACATCTAATTTGAACTTGGTTAAATTGCTACTTATTATGAATACTATAGATATGATTCCTTCTAAATCTCAAGGGCAAACAAAGTGTTAGAGGACTGCTTGTCCCAAGATAGGTCCACAGTATATTATCCAACCTTCTGAAATTAAGCACTGGAGCTATTTCCTGTGATACATTTCATTTAAGAAAATTAATGACATTTTAAAGCACTTGGTTAAGTCCTTTGACATGGTAATTGTCCATACCAGAACAATAGAAGAAATATAACCAAAAGGAGACTGCCTACCTGCCATTGATCTTTTCAAAGACTGGAAGCTTTATTTGTACCTATTGCAATTCCCAAGGACTTTATCAAGTGCTATAATTCCTCTTATTAAGGTTTTGGGTTATTTTATCTTACTTGTTTTTCCATTACATGTGCACAAGTTTGGGTGGTTTTTTTTGTGCAGACATGTAAAAAATGTTTTTTTTCTGATTGATATTTGCAAGTGGTAAAAAAATTAAACCTCACCTATAAGATAGTACTGAAACTACAATACAGGTAGCAGAGCCCTGGGTACAATTTGTACACAAAACCAAAAATGCAATGCAATTGCAGCAGTGAATAATAAATATTTTTTTAAAATAATTACACAAATTCTGCATATTAGCAAAGAAATGCTACATTTGAGGTTGCATACGCTTACCCCATAATGGATCACCTGGACTAATGCATTATAAAAACTCCTTAATTTAAATAGTCAGATATGATATTTCAAATAATTCAATACATTTAGAAATAGTAGGCACTTAATAATATTTTACTCAAACCCTGCAGTTGTGCAATCATCAATTGTCTTATGGTCAGGATATTAACAATAGTTTAAGACACTTTGCAACTTTAGTGAAATACAGCAGCACTCAAGCTCAAGAGTTAGCTTGGAGTTTTTTTGTTTTATTTATGATAAATTATCTTTTTGCATTGCACTGTATTTTAATTTTTCTGGCAGAATTTGCTATACTTCTGAACATGGCTTCTTATAATGCTCTACACAGTGCACTATGTGCAGCTTCAGTTGTCACAGTACTAAAAGGACATAAAACTATTGGAGAGTGTCCAAAGGAGGGCTACAAAGATGGTGAAAGATTCTAGAGGGCAATGTGTATGAAGAATCTTTGACGTCTCTCAGCTTTTTCAGCCAGGGGAAGTCTGAAGGAAGGTCTCAGGGTGTCCCTGTCAAAGAGAGGGACAACATTCTTAGACACAGGGTTTGAATTCCGGGTGATGCTGTGTGGAGGCTGGAGATGGACTCATAGAATAGAATCAGAGAATCAGAGAATCAGAGAATGGCTTGTGTTGGAAGGGATCTCAAGGATCATCATGCTCCAAACCCCCTACCACAGACAGGGCCACCAGCCTTCACATTTAATACTAGACAAGGCTGCCCAGGGTCCCATCCAACCTGACTCGATGTTCTCCCTTCCGAGTCAGGATATTCTGTCGTTCTATGAATATGTCCACAAAATGTCCATTTTTAAGGCTTTTCTCATTTTTTTTTATAATTTTTGAAGAATATATGTCCACCATGTTAGTGGAGAATATATGTAGTACATTCAGATGACAGTATAACATTTAACCTAACAAAGCTTTTTCCTTTCTTTGAAGTTTCCCCAGCACATATTATCAGAAAATAAAATATTAGGAATCCCTTTTAAATAAAAAAATAATTCACACAGTTATTAAAAACAAAATTCACCAAAAAACATCCTTAGTGATCTGATAGTTTACCTTTGCAGCATAACTTACTGTCTTCCTTTACTAAATCTTTAGTCACCTTATGTTCATATTCTTTATTTTATATTTTCTCATCTACAGGCTCTAAAACTTACCCAGAATTCTAAGCAGCAGTAAAACTTAGCCATAATTCTAAATCATAGAATATGTCTGTTGTATCATGATCTAGAAAAATCTATGGAAGAAAGTCCCTACAAATCTACAACACACAAATTGATTACCTATTTTTTGCAGCAAAATTTGCATTTTCCTTTTCCTGGTATAGTTTTCATCTAATTCCTAAGCAAAGATTTAAGTAGTCTAAATAAAATACATTAGGAATAAAATTTCAAATAGCAAGAAAAGATAGTGTTTTGATGATCAGCAAAACTAAACTAAATAAACACAGTTTAATTTTGGGGCACTCAGATAAGAAAGAAAAAAACAGGAAAAAAAACCCCAACAACAAAAGAAAAAAAAAAAAACTGTAGCTACTTAATATTACTTATTCTAATTTATGTAAGCTTATTTCACTCTGTGCTGAAATGAACTTGGAGCACTCACATATTAATCCCTTTATCCTCTTTCAGTGTAATGAACAGCTGTAGGGTAATAAATCTCTAAAAGCATGGTATTGGTTCTGTAAGTAAGCACCTGTCTACACATTTAGTTACATTGCTTTGTCCATACCTCAGGTATCTGATTTTACAAAAGTTGTTCCTTATGACTTCCAAGATGTGTGAATGCATATCTATAGTGGTACTAAACTGGATACTTCTCATGAAGGAAGATTATCTCAAATGATTTGGGATCTTTTCTCTTTGCTTCAGTTTTCTTGTGAAAAAATATTAATGCACAAACTGAAGGGAGAAGGGATACAAAGGAAAACAGGACTGCGCACTGGAGTGCTCTGTGCTATCCCCAAGCCAGTTCTTTCCTGAATCTGTAATAAGAAAAAACATTTCCGGAATCACTTATACCTTCTAATTTTGAGTAAAGTGGCTTAGTGTAACTTTACATGTTTTGACTGATAGCATTAAAACAGCTCAGTTCCCAATAGATTAAAAATGTTACACAAATTAACAGATTTCTAGCGGAATATTTCTTTTTTTCCTCTGAAGAAAACATTTTAAAAAATCCAGTTCAATTCCAGTTCACAATAAATTCACATGCAATCAGGGAGAGTCAAGGGTTAAACAAGTAGTAGCCATGAGCCAATTGCTCAGTACTTTGAACTCAGCAGCTGCACACCTGCACATGCGAAAGGGCCATCTGGAAAGCAGATCACTACATGAGAAAAAAAAAAAAAAGAAAAAAAAGAAAACGTAGATGGACTATGGGGCACTCATAATAGGTAAAGTAATTTTTCATTATTCCTAAGTTTTTCTTTTTTCTTTTCTTTTTTTTTTTTTCTTTTTTTTTACTTGTCTTTGAGGAGTGCTTTATACTTAAACTGCAGGCAGCTCCTGTGAGTAGAACATGTGTATTTTAATATTGTGCTAGTAACTGCAGTAAACCAAGCGTAAATGAATGTTTCAAAGCCATTTGTGCTTATATGTATAGAGAGATAGTGAAGTTGTGTGCAGTTTGCAAATTTTAGACTCAAAGAGGAGGAGCTCAGGACTCATTTTAACTTATAGCTGTACTGCTAGAGGCAGCCAAACACCTGCAGAAGAATAAATATGTGGGACTGAGGAGAAGCCTCTAAGAGCGGGTCAGTCATGAGCAGAAATTTTTTTTATTTAATGAGTTGAGTGTATTAAAAAGTAATAGACTCATAGAACAAGATTTAAGTGACAAGTCTGAATTCAGTTGACATCCTACCTTCCCCCAGGTTTGAGTCTCACTGCCTGCATTTCAACACAAATATGCACACAGCAGTCAGTCTGCAAATGCACAGCAAATTCAAAGTCCTGACAACATTTGATTTATAAAGTCCAACTGCACTGTGTGCACAGTAAATATCTAATCCTTTCCCATAACTGAGGAGTAAAGAACAAAGAAATAGGTAAGAGCAGACTGTCTTTCACAAAGTAATTCATTCAGCTCATAGATAGGTTTTGGTTGACATCTTTCTTAACAACATATGAAATTTGAGCAACTGATGAATAACACCAGTGGTAACAGCTAGCCCTTTCCATTTCCCCTCCGTAGTTTCTCCCATTGTGGCTCAGAAAGGTAATAACCAAAGGGCAAAATTTATTTATTCTCAACTTTTTTGAGCACTTCTGGCTAAGAATCATTTTTTGGTTTTATATTCAAGCAATAGCTGTACAATAGACACCTGACTCAGAACTATGAATTACTTGATAACCTGTATAAATAATTTATTGTTTGTTATTACTAAGAAGAGATATTCCATGCTGC
>NW_024884253.1:28193152-28252061 GCF_019232065.1 Centrocercus urophasianus
CCCCCCCCCCCCCCCCCCCCCCCCCCCCCCCCGGCCCCCCCCCCAAGAGGTAAATAATTCGGTACTACTGAAGAGAGAAGCTCATTAACACTATCATTTCTCATGTCTATGAAATTTAGTGCTTCCTGTCACTCCAAGAGCACTCTCTTCAAAGCATGCCATCTTTCCCAGATGGTAGGCTTCCAAATGCTGGTGCACCTTAACCTATCTGTGTTTATACTGGAAATCTCTAAAAACAATATGGAAGAGTTTTAACTAAGAACAATTACAGTTCACCACAGGTCACAAGGCACATACTATTAGTGTTCAATATTACTATTCATCTAATCTTTTTCAAATCCAGTAAACATAACTAAAGAGAGCAATAAATATTTATGCTTTCAACAGTGAAAGGTCAAATTATTATTTCTGGTTTTTACCTCTCCATAGTAAAGTACACCCACAAAGAAAAAAAAAAAAAAAAATCACCACCAAAAAATAAAAACTAAAAACCTCAGCAGAAACTGAAACTTGTAGAGACATACTCTACAGATTCCTTACACAACAAAAATAGGAAATTAAGTATTTTAACCTTCACAGAAACTACCAGCCACCAACAATTGTACTAACAGGAAGTAAAATCTGTCAAAGCATTGTATATTAATAATTTTCTAAGCCATACATGGTTGTTTATCCTAAGCCAACATTATTGAAAGTTCTAGGAGTCATTATAAACAAAAGAAATTCTAGTTTCATTTTCATGTACTTAGATTCATGAAATTCCATATCTGAAAGAAGATAACAAGATTTACAAAAATCAGCCACAAGTGATGTAAACAAGAAAAAAATGGGTGAGAAAATTCTCTTGGGTGAAAAAAAGAATTGAGTTGGATGCAAAGGATGATCTTTCAGTGGAATATATGTAAGAAAACTCTCTCTTTTTAGTCCATTTCTTATTTCTTAAATAAGAGACTAGTCGTTATATAAAGAATACCTAAGACAGAGATTTTTTTCCATATATAGTCTGTGAGGATGGAGAGGGAAGATCAGACTTCTTAAAACTACACTTAAAAGTCCAGGGTAAGGACTACAAAGCACTACTAACTGATGTGTGGATGCCAGGCTTCTTCACATACATTCATGTCAAACTGTGTCACTTTCCTGTTAAACAGAAGTGGGTGGGAAAAAAAGAAAAAAGTAAAAGAAAAAAAGTGAGATGGAAATGGAATAGAGACGTATACTTTATTGAATTATTTCCACTTTTGTCTTCAGCTTGAAGAAGAAAAGGTACAAAGATGAACAATAACCAGAGGATGTGGGATGTATTGAGTACACTTCTGTATCAGAAAAAGTGTGACCAGCAGGACTACCAAACCAATTGCACACGGCACTGTTAAAATCACACCTGTGTTCCATTTTGGGTTCCTGACTATAAAAAGAATACTGATTTGCTTGAGCATGTGCAGAAAAGAGCAATATAGCTGGTGAAAGGAGTAGAAAACAAGTATTTGGAGGACTGGCTGAGGGAACTGGCGTTGGTTAGTCTGGAGAAGGCTTAGTAGAGACCTGAAACCAGCAGCTTGCAACAAGGAGAACATCAGTGTCTCTTCTCAGGTGACAAGCAACACAAAGAAATGATCTCAAATTGTGCTCGGGGAGGCTTAGACTGGATATTGGGAAGAACTTCAAAGAGAAGGTGGTAAAGTGAACAGGCTGCCCAGGGAGGCGGCAGAGTTGTTGTTCCTGGAACTATTTAAGAGTTGTGCATCCACTAAGATACAAAGTTTAGTGGCAGGACTTGGTAGGTCAGGTAAGTTAATGGTTAGATTTGATGATCTTGAAGGCCTTTTCCAATCTAAGCAATTCTATAATTCTATTAGCTAACAACAAAATTTGTAGAGGATCCAGAAAGCACTTGAAATGTACCTGGAGTACCTTCACTGCTTTGGACAATGCTTTATCTACTTGTAGACACAGAGAAAATTTGAAAATTGTGGGCAAGATACTTGGGAAGCTGTGTGGTGAGCCAGGAAAGCTGTCAAGTTGATGTTGATAACAGAGTGCAGGTTTTATTTTTTGAGAAGAACAAAATGTAGACAGTACAATTTTGTTTCTAGGACAGAGCATAAGAGGATGCGCTGCAACAGTCTTCCATTGGTGACAGCATTTGAGGCATTCTTAAACTTGAAAGGAGTTCCCTAATAAGGAAGATCAGCCTGGTTGGACTAAAAGACTAATCGTCTGTAGAATCTTCTTTCACTGTTTCCACAGAAGATCAAAACAAACAGCTTCTAATACAGGCCATCTTGCTAAAGCCAGTCAGATGGGAAGGAAAAAAGGACATCCTTTGCACACAGCAGCCTTTCATCTCCTGGTATGAGAGAAAAGTATGTGGGGCAGTGTTTTTTGCTATGAGTAACAATGAGTAGGTCTCCTACCTACAAGCTCTGTACAGCAGAAATAACAAGGGAGATGGTGTTTTTCATAGAAGAGGTTTTTTGATTCGATCACGTGCAGGAATCCCCTTAAAACCTCCAACAACCACTGTTTCTAAAAGCATTGTATTTGCTAATGTGCATACTCAAGGGCATTCAGTCCACTGTTCACCGACATTTCAGATGATATTGTATAAAGCAAACGCATATGCTTTCATAAATCTCAATATATTTGAGAGGCAGAAGAAGTACACATAATAATCTGTTTTATTTGCCATGTAATTACACATAGGAAATACTCATTGTTTACATCTGATGTTTAAGATGGAACACAGAGGAACTGCAAAAACAAAACGTTAGGCTAATTGAATATAATAACTTGGATCTGGAGGCAGCTATTGCAAATAGCAGCTAATTGAATAGTTTTCACAAAATCAAAAAGGCTGAAGTTTGTTAAGAAGGGACAGATAGGGAATATATGTATGGTTACATTAAACTGACATAAGATTTGCTGCCTTAAAAAATGCAATTGATATGCTCCAGAAGGTGTTCCAGAAAGTTTCTGAACTACAGCAACTCTACTAAAGTGTCCACATGAAGGATTTTTAATCACTTTTTTTCTGGACTTTTAGACAGATGAGCAAGCTTCTCCGTGTTACTAAAAAAAAGACTGCAAGGAGCACTTTAAGCAAACTACGAAACTACACTCTTAAACTGTTTATTATCACAGAAAGTGTTCCTGAAATTTGTGACAGGCCTTCTTCCTACAGCTGAAGAAAAAAAAATAGACCGAGCATGTGATGCATATTTTGAACTGGCCATTAGTATTCCATTCTTAAACGACAGTGTTAAATTGGAAAGGGATGGAACTTTGTCCTTAAATAGGACACAGAAAGACCATCATAAAGAATTGTAGTTTGTGCAAGACCACAAATCAGGCTCATTGTGACACAGAATTTCAAGACAGAATTGCACTCAAGTGTAATTAAGGACTGTAAGTGCAGTGAAGATTAATAGTTGTGCCCCCTTGCATAAGAACTTTATAGACAGGCTTTTGCAGAAAGAAAACTGCCTAATACCTGAAACAGGCAGCTTGTAGCTCACTTAAATGGATGCACAGTGGATTCAAGAAGACAGTGAGTCAGAACAGGAAAAGATAATATTGCAAAGAAAAATTGCAACAGTTCAAAGCAGGACTGGCAGACATAAATGTTGCACCTTAGAATTCTTTTTCAAGCCTGTAGTACAAAACAAGGAATGTGTCACTCTTGTTCATAGGAACCACTGGTCATAAATCACTTCACTTTCTCCTGTTACACCTCTGCACTTTAGAATTTTAAGATTTTTCTCTTTCAAACAAGACCTAGTTGACATGGATTTCTTCCTCTTTCTTTTTCTTCTTTTATGGATCCATTAGTATATTTCTGGCACATATGATGAATCAGGAACTAGATCTGTCTCAGATAACACATAAAACTTTAACTTTCCACTTGTAGATTGGTTTGAGATCAGATAGCTAGGTAAAATCATATCGTTCACGTCTGCATCAGAAATAAAAATTAATAATACAACATGAACACTTGGTCTGGAATTATTTGCATATTTATGAATAACTGGATGTACTTATAGAAGATTGTACATTTCAACAAGACAAACCAGAACCATGTTTTTTTGAAGTAGATAAGAAAGCATCACTGAAGCAGCTGCAGCTTCCATTCAGAAATGAATGGTACAATGCACTGTTACAGAACACTAATGTCCAATTACAGCCATCTGCTAAGGAACTAAAAGTAACAAGGTCATAGAAGGAGAACATGTACATAAAAATTTATTTCCTGGGTCAGTACACAGTTTTCAGTGTCAGCATGCAAGAGAAATTCCATTTACAGCTAAATGTACCCAGAGTACTGGATTGCAGTTACTGAGGACCTTCAAACTTGCTTTTTGTCCTATAGGATCCATTTTTCAGGCAAACTATGGATTAGAATGGCCTGGCAGACACAAGTAAGACAATGTCTTCTCTATTCAGGCAAGAATCTCAGATGCTGCCTGTTCTGATTTGGAACCACAGATGCATTCAGCAGAGAAAGGGGATAAAAGACGACTCTTTCTGTGAGAAAATGTGTACCCAGTCTCAGTTTCTGAAACTTCAAGGCACTGGGGAAAAAAAAGAAAAAAAAAATAAAAAAAAAAGGAACATGTACATTTATTTGCAACAGATGTGATACTGATCCTGAAAAGGTGATAGAAGTATAATAACAGATCACATTTTCAAGGGGTATTCTTGGCCATAAATTAGGAATATTTAAGGATACATACATAAGGATACATCAGGAAAGGCCTTAGTTTTTTTCCCTGTGCTTAGGCTGAGTGAGCTAGTGGCTTTACCTTCACCAGATACACTTCACAGAACCACTGTGATAGCTAATCCATGAACTACCCAGGAACAACTGGAAATCTCCCTGATGCAGACCAAAATGGCTTCTGGTTGATGTTGCAGATACACAGTGTTGCCTACTGTCAGTATTTTTGAGCTCTGCTAGGCTCCTCCTATTTGCACATATGAACAAAGCTATTCAAACTGGTTAGTTTTCAGCAGAAAAAAATGAGTTGGTTAGAATTCCAACAATTTTAGTCTTATTCTTTGGACATCAGGATGAGCAGCTGCAAACTCATAAATAGAGCACAATCTGATCTATGTGATCAGAAAATGGAGGCCTAACTACTATTATTACATTTACCTCGTAGCAATTAATTCACGTTTTTTCTACATAAATATGGATAAATTTATTTTTTGTTTTGCAGGGAGGAGACAGCAGTAAAGAGCCTGTTCCCAGGTCAGAGGCTACAAATAGAGTTGAAAAAACTATGCAGACTGTACATGAGAAATATACTTCTGCTGCATTGAAGACATATGATTTCCAGCAGGTATCATACTTACTATCTCCATCCACATATCTACCACTATCCAGTATCCTGCCCAATATCCTGTCACCACCTAGACTTGACAGCTCCTGAACACAGAACTCAAAGAACACAAATGCATTCTAGGTCATCTGCATTTAAATAAAAAAAAACCCAAACATTTTATATCTCCAGTGATGAGTTGGATTGGATGTGGAAGTTCACTAAATGACGTGAATGCTGGATTAATTTTCTGTATATTTTTTAGGTAAGGTTGCATAAAAGAGGGTTAAGGTAGCACAATGGCTATTGCTTATGGGATTGTACAATGCACACTAGTGCTGTTCACAAATCACAATACTCCTTTTATTGGATTTTAGATATGATTTTTTAGATACTTAAGGAATCTACTTTGGACTTGATGATTCTTGTGGGTTGCTTCCAACTTGGGCTACTCTATGATTCAACAATCCTATAATGCCATGTGAGCACAGAACAATATGTATTGAACCACTAGATCAGGCTGCCCAGGGCCCAATCTTGAATGTCGTCAGTGATGAAGCATCTACAGCTTCTCTGGGCTACGTGTTCCAGTGCATTACCATCCTTTGAGGAAAACACTTCTTCCTAACATCTAACCTAAATCTCCCCTCTTTTATTTTAATGTCATTTCTCCTTGTCCTATCACTGCCAGAACATGTAAAAGGTCAGTCTCCTTCCTGTTTATAAACTCACCTGAAGTACTGAAAAGGCCACAATAAGGTCTCTCTGAAGTCTTTTTTTCCAAGCTAAACAAGTCCAGCTTCCTTAACATTTCTTAATAAGAGAGATGCTCCAGAAATTTGAACATCTTTGTGGCCGCCCTCCTCTGGACCTGCTCTAACAGCTCCATCATTTGCACACCGGGTGCCCCAGACTTGGGCACAGTATTTCACATGGGGGCTCATGAAGGCAGAGTAGAGGGATACAATCACCTCCCTTGCCCTCTTGGCCACCAGTCTTTTGATGTAGTCCAACACACAGATGACCTTTAAGATTGCAGGCACACACTGCTGGCTCATGTCCAGCTTTAGTTCATTGGGACCTTCAAGTCCGCTTCTGCAGGGCTGCTCTCAGTGAGTTCTTCTCTCACTTTGTACACATATCTGGGATTATCCTAATTTTGTTAGGACACACCACAATTGGAATTGTCAAAACTTATTAGGTTCACATGCTCCCACTTTTTAAACCTGTCCAAGTCCCTCTGGGTGGCATTCCTGCCTTCTCTTGTGTCAACTGTACCACTCACCATGTCATCAGCAAACCTACTGAGGGTAGACTCATTCCCATTCTCCAGGTTGTTGATGTTGAAGAGTACCAGTTCCAAGACTCCATCAGGACACAAAATCATTGACCATAACCCTCTGGCTGCAACCATCCAACCAATTTCCTTATCCTCTGAATTGTCCACCCCTAAAATCCATATCTCTCCAATTTAGAGATATGTATGTGGCATGAGAACATGTCAAAGACCATACAGAAGCTAAGGTAGGTGACATCAGTTGCCCTCCCTTTGTCTACTGATGCTGTCACTCCATCAGAGAAAGCCATTAGATTGATCAGACATGATCTGCCCTTGGTGAAGCTGTGCTGGCTGTCTCAGACCATCTCCTCATCTCACATTGTGCCTTAAAATAGCTTCCAGAAGATTCTGCTCCATGATCTTCATAGGCATAGATCTGAGGCTCACCAGCCTGTAGTTCCCTGGGTCTTCCTTTTTCCCACTCCAGAAAATGGGAGTGATGCTTGCCTCCTTCGACTCACCTGTGACTTCTTCTGCCACTGAGAAGTGTCACTTTATTTGATTTGTAAGAAAAGACTTAGTAAATCTTTTCAAATTGGTCAGAACACCACTCTCTACTGACACTTTGCACCAAAGCATCTACACAATTCTTGATGTCACAAAATGGTCAACAGTATTTCAAGAGCCATATAACTGGTTGAAAGAGATTATTCTTTTACATCATTGTCTCAGAGCTTGTTGGGGACACAGATGGACAAGTCCAAGCAAGTCCTGGGCAAGGGTTGTGAAATCCTTTGAAAGACACAGATGGACAAGGCCAAGGGCAACGAGAGAGAGATAAACCACAGATTAGTGGCCAGGAAGCAGTTTTTTGTGTGGACTTATCTCAAGGAAGATGGCCATCTCAGGAGGTGCTGCACATGACTCTTACCCAAGTGTCCAGGAATGCCACGATGGCAGAAGAAGGATAAAAAGGGGACCTACAGCCATGAGGTTTACTGGCAACAGATTCGTCATGAAGAAGACGAGGTTTCTGACATGAGAAGCCTCATGACCTGCCTCTCTCCCTCCTGGACCTGCTCTGTGCTCCACCATGATGCTAAAGAAGAACAAATGTGTCTGCCATCAGATTCCTCACTACAGAATTCCTGCATGCTGACGGACTCTCCTGGGCCTGCTACCTGAGTCCTGCTGCTTCCTCCCGGATTGGCTCTGCTACCTGCTACCTGCTTGCTGCCCAAAGCCAGCCACGCTGCTGCTCTCCCCCTGCTGCTTCTGCCTCGGACCTTCGAAGCGCCGTGCAGCGGGACTGCTGCTGGATCCTGGTGGTGACTATCCCCGCTATATGTGACTCTTGCTTCTTTCCTATCTTTTCTATCACCCTCCTTCCCTTCCCCGTCACCCTAATTTGTAATAGTCACCGTCCTTCCCTTCCCCATCTCCCTGATTAGGATTTATGATAAACTGGTAGGACCAACATTTGAAGCATTGTTTCTTAATCTCATGCCAGGTATAAATATATTAAAAACAACTTCCTCTCCCTCCTATAAATTGAAGCGAGACACTGGTCAAACTGCTGATTGAGTATAATGAATTAATCACACATTCAAGTAACAAATGCATGTGAGAAACAGTGTCTGTAATAAGTATAAATACAAAACACAGCTACTCTCCCTTACTACACTAGCCATCAACCTCACAAAACCTTGTAGGAAAGGAACCAATCATCAGGAAACACTAATTCCCAAAAAGCATCACAACATTAGTTTGTAAATGTCTGTAACAGTGGTAACCTACACCTGTTCCAGGCAAGTGTAAAGTTTATACCTGGAAATGTTCAGCAAAAACTCATTTAGGCATTCAGGTCTTACTGCCTCATTGCTAATGTACTGTCCCAAAGGAGCACCAATAATGTACATACATGAACACTCGATAGTTGAACTGTGAATATTCCTTCTTCCCTTGATGCACAATTACCTATCTTTGAATTTGTATATGGAAATCTTATTCAGAGTGATTTATATCAACATATCCAGAGTATTTCCTAGCATTTGTCCATGAAGAGGGGTTCATATGCACCATGATAGAGTAAGTGTACTGAGAAGGCCAACGAAAATAATTAGAGAGCTGGCAAAGTTGACATGTAAAAAAAAGCCTTCTGAAAATTAAAAATGCACAATTTCACTGTAGAGGATTAAGAGGAAACACAGTCACTGAGATAGAAATAATATTTTAATATCTATATGACTAATATTCTGAATTATTAAAGAATTGTTTAGAAAAGACAAAATACATAGAGTTATAAAAAAGTAAGTACTGAAAAAATCTGCAGCTAAGCATTGTGAAAAACTACTTGGCAGTGAGATCTGCAAAGCAGTACAAAAGCATCTCATGGGAAGTAGTGGAATCTCCATCATTTGGGATATTTAAAACCAATCTAGACAAATTGTTGGAAATGTTCTATAGGGAATAGTCCTGAATTGGTAAAGAGACAGACTGGATGACCTAACAGGTCTTTTTCCATCTGTAATGTCTATTACTCTGTAATTGTCTCATGTCCTCAATCCACACATTAAGCAATGCTCATATAGCTCCAGCGCCAAATGGTTTAGTTCCAAAGCTCCAACTCCTTCTTTACTCATCATTTAAGACAAACAGAGCAAATCCTACTTAGGAATGAAAATGTTCATAGCAAGATCAACAAGGAAAAATGATTCTGAGGCTCAAGTCATTTCTCTTACACAAGAAGTTCTAGGTCTGCTAATATGCACCACTAGAATACGAACAGCTTCAAAATGGTACACAGCTCACTTCAGTGCTTCTGCTTCTTAGTACAACTTGCATTTTTTAAGTTAGTGTTTAGTAAATCCTGTTGCAAACTAGCTTTCTGTCTTGATTTTATGATTGTTGGTTATCGGTATTCCACATCATAACATCATGTAGTGCACTGGGAGTTTAACTGATAATGCTCAAGTTCCTGGTACCTGTCTGGAAGAGAAGAACTACATTCCCCAGGGAGTTCTGCGGTCAGAGAGGAGCTATGGCAAGGTCACCTGATGTGCTCTTCTTCGTTGGCTCTTCTTTGTTGGCTCTCCTCCTGTCTCCCTGCTGCTCAACTGGACTGCGCATCTCACCTCAGCATTATGGTGAGGCCTATCCACCTTTCAGACATTCTCTTTCTCATTATATTTGATTTATTAGCTGCAATTCTAATTACATTGCATTATAGTGTGTTATCTTGCGTTCCGATACTATATTTAGTAAATTAGTTTGTTTCTCCTCAGATTGTTGCTGCTGTTTTTTAATTACTTTGGGGTCCCGTTTCCCTTTTTCCGGAGGCGTGGATTTTCCAAAATCCCTCCGCCCCACTGGTCATGGAACCGGGCCAAACCAGCCTGTAAATCATTGACACTTTCAAACATTTCTGTCAGGCACACAAAGCTTTGCAGTTTTGAGAAAATGAGAAGAGTTGACAGACCACAGCCACACCTTGATGAACACCTGTGAGATTCTTCAGTTTGACTTTGTTTCACCAAGAGTAGTACTTTAAATGACTGTGTTTGGCTCTGTTATCTCATGATTGTTCTATACTGTTATTAATCAAAAGGAACATACATTAAGAACAACTAAAAGAAAGAAAGTTACTTGATTACTTGTTTTGAGCACATTTTAGTTAAGAAACCTATGGATCTTGAAGTGCTTGATTTCGATTACCGAAGTCTTCACTTTATATTATATAGTATAAATGTATTATGTGAAGTACAAATAATTTATATAATATAGAATATTGAATTAATTACTATGAAATCAAGTTACAATTTTATTGTCTCTTTGTAGAACAAAAAGATTATACATTATATGTATATATAAGATTTTTAACATGTTTACATGATTTTTATATTGTTTTCTACTTTGCTTTCTTTTATATTCACAGAGGGAGAGTTAACCTGGTAGCTTAGGCCAGCTTATCCTTTCTTGGTGTAGTGCCCAATAGTTGCAAATGACGCAAATTAACTTGTTTACATAATATGATTTACCAGTACATTAGTAATCACAATTTTCTATGGCCATGCTTATTCTAGAACAATAATATCCAGGCACAGACTTACAAATTTGCAATAGTTATATATTTAGGATAGAGTATTTCCCATACCTTTTTTTTTAAGACCAAATTGGAAAAAAAAAATCACATTTTTAAAGCAAGGATTTTTCAGTGTAAGTACTGCACATATCAAGTTATTATAAAGTGACAAGACAAATACACAGCAAGTTATCTCTACTATCATGTCTGAAGTAGAGAATGAAAAAAATCAGAAATTTAATGATCTTCTAAAATGAATCTTCCAATTGTTTAAAAGGAAAACAATATAGGTAGAAAAGCTTTCATTGTTATAAAAAAAAAAAAAAAAGCCTACTAAACCAAACTACTATAAACTTATCAAATAATGAATAAAATGAAAACCCAAAATGAACCTACTTGATTTAGCTATTCTTTAGATTTATTAATACTTTCAAATGTCTTTAAATACTATGAAGACACGCTAGCTATAGCCTTAGTAACTTCATTACAATCACACTTTTCACAGGCTAATTAATTTTGCATTGCAGGGTGCAGATATGCCTTTAAAATCCCTTCCCACTTCCTATTTTCAAAGTAAACATCTTCCTCCTATTAGCTAACTGACTATCAGACCTATGCAACACTTTCTGAGCAGATGTATAGTAAATGAATAACTGGACTTCTGTCACAATGCCATTCATGATCAGGCCTTCTGTTCTTCTTCCTTTATCTTCCTTACTTATCTAATACGTTCTTTCTCACCTGACAGAGCTTTAACTCTAAATTTGTAGAATCTAAAGTTATTGAGAACTAGATGATAATTTATGCTGGCTACTGCTATAACACAGACAACACAATTATATTATTCAAAATTAATTTGTAAAATCCTACTAACACAATAGTTTATCATAGAATGGGCTGGGTTGAAAAGGACCACAATGATCATCGAGTTTCAACCCCCCTGGCCCCCCTGCTATGTGCAGGTCACCAACCACCAGACCAGGTTGCCCAGAGCCACATCCAGCCTGGCCTTGAATGCCTCCAGGGATGGGGCTTCCACAATCTCCCTGGGCAACCTGTTCCAGTGTGTCACCACCCTCTGCATGAAAAACTCCTCCTAATATTTAACCTAAACCTCCCCTGTCCCAGTTTAAAACCATTCCTCCTTGTCCTATTGCTATCCATCCTCAACTGTCGTACTCCCTCCTGTTTATATGCTTCCTTTGAGTACTGGAAGGCCTTCTCTTCTTTAAATGATTTCTATTTTCAACTTAATAAACTTCAGACTCTAAAGAGTCCATTGTATTCCTACAGTATTTATTCCATATTGAGTACCCTCACTATAAAACTAAATCTTACCAAATCTCGCAAATTTCACCTAATGTCCATTGATGTATTTAGTCCTCTACTAGATGCAAAGTCTACTACCAGGTATCTCCTTTAGGATTCTGTAAGTTTCAATAAAAGATTTTCTTAAGGTTCTTTAGTTAAATCAGCTTTTATTTTCTCTCAGTCACGGTGGGGTGGAAGGGAGGGAGAAGATATTAATCCAAGTTAGCAAATATTTGGGAGAATCAGGAAATCCAAAGTATATGGAGAAAGAAATAGGAAAAAAATATAAAGAAGAATAAAAAGAATAAGCCACAAATCTGAAAAAAAATCTGCTGCAAAGAAATTTCTGTTACAGCAAATCAATTATCTGTCTTCTTCCAAAATCTTCTTCCAAAATCGCAGAAGCCAAGTGAGCGACTTCATTACTGACCTCAGTAATGAAGATTGTCAAAATCTTCACCTGTTTGAAACAAAAACTCTATTGTGATCATTTACATCATTTATACATAACTAAAATTATTATTTACACATGAATTAAAAAATGTACTATTACACACGGAAAAAAAAAAACAAACCAACAATTAAGCCCACAGCATTAAAAAGGGATCACCTTGTTCAATATATCTACATTTACCGTGAACTAAAATACTCATTTGTTCCTCATCCCTCTACAGTACTTCATCTTTTTTTTTCCCTCCTAATTGTCATAATAAGCGTGCCCATGTAAGTTAATATGTATTGGAAAAAAAAAAAACAAAACAACTTTGTGGAATTAAAATGCTTGAAAAAGTAGCCCCATGGAACTGCTGAGTAAGAGGGCAAGTTTTCTTTTATTAGAAATTTAGACTGAACTAGAGGTTAAAGGTTTTGTAATATACTAACAACGTGGTTTCCTCTAGGATATAGCTTTTGGAAGCTGACCAAAACAAATTTTAACTCCTTGTACAATTCTAACCCTGTTTTCTAAACAAACTTTTTTGCTTCATTCAATTCCCTCTATAAACTCATGACTTCCACAAAGACTGGTAGAAGTGAAATTGTTTTTATTAATTATTCTAAGTCAGTTAGAATGTAATATTTTTATTTTTTTACAGCTCCATCCTTTTCTCCATGTGAACTGAATTTTGTCTGCTGTGAAAAATACAAACACACTTTAATGAACAGTTACTATATGAATGTTTTAAAAACTGAGGCCCAGTACAACACTGAATTCTATGTGCTTACAAGCAATTTAAAACCATATCATACTTGATCAAAACACATTTCACATGCAAATGATAATTATATGAAGTTTTGCTTGAAGACTAAACCACCAAGAAAGTACTGAAGTCTCATGATGACCAGAGTCGTCATACTTCACCAGAGCATGTAACTGGAAAATTATTTTCCAGAAGAAGAAAAATGCTATTAAGAACAAAAAAACAAATAAATAAAAAAAAACACCACAAAAGAAAAGTGACCTAGTTAACTGTAACATAAGTAGAAATGATATATTTCAGAGAGAGGGATAACATTTTCAAAAGTAACGCATTAGCCTAATAAAGTAAGACATTCCAGAAAAGTTTGAGTGAACAGAAGGCTGTGAATTTCCTGTTAAAATTACACATTTACCACATTTTTATATTCCTAGGGACTGTGAATCAAATGCAAGTCTCAGCAATATTTATTTATTTACCTTCACTCAATTAGTATAGTTAAGTGCTTAATTATGAGTTAAAACAATTGTGAGATGGAACCACTCATTTAAAAATACAAGAGAGACTGGATTTCAAATGCAATTTCTCCTTTGGTCTTTGCTATCTAACACCAGTCTACAAGGAATTCTCCTATTATACACTGAAATTCACTGAAATTTACTTACTTCCCAGTAAGCCTGTTACTCACCGCATGATTGATAATGTAAATATCTTGCCTTGCCTTTCAATACACACACACCAAAAAAAAAAAAAAAAAAAAAGCAAAAAGCAGAGGAACAGTTAGTGTCCTTCCTCTACTTTCCCCCGTAGTTCTACAAGGAAACACCATAGGTACACTGGGTGATCTGCCTACTCATTCATTCAGTTTTTTTACCTAGCACTAATGAGCATATAAGAGGCTTTAAATAACAGGGGCTGCAAATCAGCATGGAAGGAAGTCATAATCCGTCATGTACCAACCAAAAGTGGATCCAGTCGGTCTGAGAGCAGATGAAATTGGCAGAAAAAACCTTTAATCAGAGAAACATACATTATCTCAGCTTGGACTTATCTAAGACAGAGGCAGCCTTGAAGGCCTGGAGACACATGTGGTGCGGATAGGGCACTCCAAGCCAAAAGACTGTATGGGCACAACTGAGGGACTGTGACTAAGGGCTGCTCACAGGCAGGAACACCCCAAAAGGACTACAGCCATTAATGATGACAGCAAGATACGGACACTCCTTTGGGAACATGGCTTACTGTAGATCCATACAGGAACCATTAGCACAAAGAAGCAGAAACAAACTAGCACACAGACCACCACAAACCGCTATACTGCCCATCACCACACCAGAGGTGTCTACATGGACTGAGCACAGCTGATGGTGAGGTAAGTGCACTCAGACTGGAACGGGAGTAGGGGCACACCAATGTATTTGTCTATTTGCTTCTCAACTTCTTTTTCTCATCAACTGAAACACTGATCAGAGATTCATGTTGCTTTGCAATCAATTATCTGAAATTTTTTAAAATACAGGCTAGTACACCATCTTACCTTAAATTTAATCCAGTGGCTAATTCTGTGACATTTCAAAGCAACTGAGTTGTCAAAGACATTAAAACTCTTGTGGCGCTCAGAAAATAGGGAAGGCAAGAGAAATGAAGGTGGGAATAATCCCTAACAATTTCCTGGCCAATGACCAAACAAGGAAGCCTTAGATTATTTATTTTTTAAATAACAGGGAGCAGGCCATTCAGCACATGCATGCTTTGTAATGAGCATCTTTTGGGAAAAAAATAAATAAATCAAAGAAAGTGTACTTTGTTACTTTTAATTGATCAAAGTATTGCACTACCCTGCCAATGGAGCATTTACTTGGAAAACAAGAGATACTGGTTATCTTTTCCACCTGAAGGCATATGTTTTTATTCCATGGCACTTTAGCCCCCAGGGCTGAAAATGGAGTACTACTCACTCCTCCTCCAGCTATCATCTTAGGTAGCTAGGAATCCAAGACACCTACCACTATCACAAGATGTCTGCTTTATCCCTGTTCTAAGAATGCTTTATTTCTATGGAAGATTCACTCCTCTGCTCTTTTAGATTTTGCCGTAAAATGACAGAAAGTGATCTCTGATGCTAATTATGGCAGTTTCCTTCATCACTCACTTGCTAATTTTTTTTTTTTTTAATTTTCTATACTACTTCTAATTCTGCCCTTTCTATTAGCAAGATGGCCCCTATAAGGTTGTGCTACATTTTTAAGTTTTACCAGGGAAGAAGTAAGTATTTTACCAATAGAATATTTTAACAAACTAATTAGTAAGAACTTGAAAGCTATTAACTTATTGAAAAAGCTATTAACATATTTTCATTACACTATCTTGCAAATTAAATATTATCTATGAGACTAGAATCAGGTCTCTATGCTGAGAGAAAACCTCTCTGCTAAAAAGATTAATTAAAAAAAAAAAAAAAGAATAATAATAAAAAAAAGAAAAATTAGATAATTTGTGGTCTTTTCACCCTGATAGGCAGCTAAACCCTACAACTGTCCTCTGATTCCCCCTCACGAAAGAGCAGGAGAAAATCAGAGAAAAAGAAGGGCTTAAGCAAGGGTTAAGATAAGGACAAGGAGATCACTCATCAGTTACCAGCGTGGGCAAAACAGACTGGGCATGGAGAGACAGCTTAATATAGTTTATTGAATGTGAAAGCAAACTAGAAACATCTTTCTCCCAGTCCACCCTCTTCTACTTCCTCCACCCAAGCAATGCAAGGGAATGAGTTGCAGACAGTTACAACACTCCTCCATGGTCTCTCTCCAACCCTGCTCCACATGGGCTCCGTCCCACAGATGCTACAATTCCACACTGCTCTGCTCCAACACAGATGCATAATGTGGGGCCCAGCCTCCAGGAGCATGCTGCTCCACACGTTCCCCACGGGCACAGCTCCCCCAGTCCTCCTGCCCCACTGTGGGCTGCTCTCCACGGGCTGCTCAGCCTGAGGCTGCTCCTGCAGGGGTATCCATGGGCTGTAGCTCCTTCAGATCTCACCCACTGCTGCACCATGGGCTCCTCCATGGCCGCACATGGAGATCTGCCCTGCAAGGAGACAGCCTGCTCCACTATGGGCCTCTCCTGGAGCACCTCCTGACCTTCTGCACTGACCTTGGTGCCGACAGGGTTGCTTCTATTACATTTCTCACTCCTCTCTCAGCTGCTGTTGCACAGTAATGTTTTCCCCTCTTACATCTGCTCACCCAGAGCACACCCACTGTCACTCATGGCTCCGCTCTGGCCTCTGCTGACATGGGGCAGCTGCTGGGCTCTGCTCACAGAGACCACTGCCTATGGCCACCTGCTACCAAAACCTTAACCTTGCCATGTAAACCTTCTACATAACTTTACAAATTTCTGGATCTCTCCATTATGCACAGTTTGACTTGGCGTACAGACTTTGTTCAATTCAGAAAACTAATATTTCAGTTTATTGAATGAAAAACCCTAAATTTTTGTCTGGCATGTTCTTCAATGCTTGTCCCAGACTGTATTCTTAAGTGTTGACAGTAAGAGAGAATTAGACATATGGATATCAAGAAAAATCTTGCATTCACTTCAAAACATAAAGTATGTATTATTATTATTAAAAATGTGGAAATATTTTAAATAAAAAGTAAACCTCTTTCCTGTTTAACATAAGGATTTTAAATAAAGCATATGGGATAAACTATCTCAATATTTTATTTTCTCAAATCCTGCACAGATCCTCCCAGTTTTGGCCATGGTGTGAATTTCTGCATATTATAATTTGCAGATATTCAGTAGAAATTTCATTCCAAAAAAATAAGTCTCTTAAAAATCTATCCCTGCCAAGCATTCTACAACTTTGAGATGAAGGAGCTAATCCAGCCTTTTGTAGTTGCTTCTGTTCCAGGCTGTTACAATGCCAAAGACAAGAATAGACAGCAAGGGAACATCTCCTTCTGTGCATTCTGTTCCTTCACTAATTGAGCACTGAGAGTTCACAGATGACAAAAGCGTAACAGAGGAAAAAAAGACCAAAGACAATTAGGTAGATTAGACAGACAACTGCTACTGGAGCAATGATGCAAAAGGTCAAAGAAAAAAAAAAAAAAAAGCAGATGAGAGAGAAACTGAGATGAAACAATTTTAGACACATATTTACTCATTAAGGACAATGAGCAAAGTCAGGACAGAAAGTAAGGCAATGATATCAAGAAAATGCCAGGAAAACCTGCGTTAAAGAAGAAGGATGCAGACGGACATGGTCAGCTGAGAGGAACTGAAGACCAATTCTGTACCTACACAATCTGAGTTGACAATCTCAGCAGTTTTCAGTGGTCATCATAAGCATATGCTTTAACAGTATCTAGAAGCTGTTTCAAATGCAGATGACTGTCATTAGTTCTCTCTCAAATTAAGTAGCAGGTCTGCATTATCAAATGAACTGCGTGAAAATCAACATAATTCCACATTATGAAAACTGTTTTGTATGTGTGGGTTTTTTTTAGTTGGTTTCACTTAAAAACTTAGCAGTTCATATTGCTATAGCTACAATTTTTCCAAGGGATCATTTTCTAACTAGATATTATTTCTCAAGTTACTTTTATCCCTCCCTTCTTACTGTAAATCACTGCTGGAGAAGCATTGGTATTACATCTAAAACTGGCAAGGAGTTGAGCTAGCACAATAACAAGGAAATATTTTAAAAATCTTTTTGGTGCTTTGCAGGAAATACCACCATCACTGCCCCAGGCCAATAAATAAACCTGTTGTTGGATGAAAATTACTGAATTTATCCTTACATAAAAATACAATTTTAAAGAACTAACCTGAGTTACCAAGATCCTCCGATTGGACAGAATTGGATGAAAAAAAATCATCTACTTAATTCCCTTACCAAATAAAAAGTCATTTAAGAAAAATACCCTTCAGAGCAAGGCAATTTTTAAAATCAATACAGTAAAAGCAATCTTTGTATTTATCGTGTTTTTCCAGACTGGATAATCAGAAGGGTAAGAGATCAGAAAAAAGAGATTCATCTTGGTAAGCGTGGCTCCATTTTTGTTTAATCTAATTTTTTAAGGCATTTCTCACTGGAAGAATTATAAAACAGCATGCCTTCACTAGTTGCATACAACACTAAAGTAAAGTTTGCAAAGTTTAAAGTTGATCTTTGTATAATCATTAAATATAACACAGACACACCGCAGTACTTCTGCTCTCATGAAAATCAATACAAAGGAGGACATCCATGTTTTGAGAAGCAAGTTAGCATGCATAATTCTCCAAAGATCTGAAGAACAATGGACACCATGAATTTAAAGTGCAAATCTTAAAACGTTAGGATACTACTAAAATAAGGTAACTCCTCAAAAGAAAAATAAGGCAAATAAGAACAAGAAAGAGCCTATCTTCCTTACCTATGGCCATATTTCTGAAGAAGAATCTTTAGTCTCTTATCAGAGAAATGGTGACTGCAGAGCAAAGAAAATTTGTTGCACTAAGAACCATTTTAAACAGTAACTTTTCAGATTAAAACTGCATTTTACAGAGATGCAAAGAGCTGCAAAGCTGAAAAGAAGGATTATAAAAAAGAAAGGGTACTCTTCAGTTTAAGAAATATTTCTATTGCTCTCCAAGGAGATTTATTTCATCCACTATATAGCATGTGTCAGGAGTTATGTTGATCCTTCACTGGGAGCTAAGTACCCAATAGTTTTTACATTACCATGCACCACAATAGCAATCCTTGACATTGGTTATAAGTGTCAGACAGAGCCTTCATTAATTGTCATCATTTCTAAGACATAAAAGAACCCTCTCTTCTTGAATGTTATTACACAAAAAGTGTACGTTATCTATATACAGCAAGTGCAAAAATGCTTTGTACTGTAATAATAATAATTTAGAATATATGGGATAAAAAGTGTACTATTGTTAAACTGTCAGTCAAAACCCTTGTTATACAAGGATGGAACATCACATCCATCTATAACAGCCTTTTCTGTCAGTCAAATGTGTTGTTCTATACAAATCTATCATCCATTTGATTTTTAAATTGGCATAGGCTGTAAAACATTATTCTGATGTGATACCAGTGTGATCTAAGTTGCTGCTGATATCAGAATACAACAGACATTCTCTCTTAAATCCAGTTCTCCTCCTGTTTTTAGGTATCTGCATTATTCAGTTGATTTTGCATATACATTCATTTGAATAATCACAATTTTTTTTCTTCTGTTACAGGGCAAAGAACATCCTTGCTGACAATCTGTTCTAATTTTGAAATTAACCATAACTTCGAAAATTCTATATCAGCTTGATGAAGTCATTATTAATATTTACCCTAGGAAAAACGGCATTCATGTTTATCCATCACAAATCCTCATCCAGAACCATACTAGTCCCTTAATCCTAGTTATGAGCAACAGTGATTTATGAAAAATGAGTTAAACAGCACTGAATTCCTGTAACATTTTTTTCTGTGACATTAGCTGCGGGAAGAACTGAATGGGACAAACTATTCACTTATAAAAGAACACAAGTTGGATTCCACTGTCCCACTGCAAAACCAAACACAAATGAAAAGGGCAAAAATAATTTGAATCGCATTATAAAAGAACAGTAAAGAGTAAATCAAGGCAGGTTCATATCCTTTTTAGCTTATTCCCATGCATAGCTTGATGTCTGAAATGTTTGTATTAATAAGCTAATTTTTGTTTCTGGGATAAGCACAGGTAGAGAAAGCACATCAAATCAATTTCTCCAATGACCACTAACAAATGAAACCATCTATTTTGTTCCATGTTTGAACTGTGAAAGTAAAGGCAATAAAATGTACAGCTTACCAAAAGCATTTCATGCTTTCATGTCTTTCTTTATTGTTATTATTTTTTTATTCGGTTCATACAGGAATCATTAGTCTAGAGTGATTTATTATTATCCTCACAATTATTTGAGCATATGCACTGCAGCACGCTTTTCCCCAGTTCTAATTGGTGCCTTTTAATATATTTGGTATATACAACAACTTTGTGGAACACTATCTAATGACTAACAATGTTTTAAAATCCTCAAGAGCTCTAGGGGCAAGTTCAAACAAATTGCTACTGAAATGATATCACCAATCTCTTCTCCACTTGTTCAGATGAACTGCTACTGAGATGTATCACAGATCTGTTTTCCACTTGCACTGTTCCAGTAACACCTACAGTGAAAAGTCAAGGGTTCCCATGCCTATATCATCTGTCCTCAGATCACTGAAGCTTAAAACTGTTAACAGAGGCAAAGAACTATAAAACAGACAGGCTAAAATGCAGACTTATCCTTTAATTTGACAATTTAGCCACCTTTTTACAGAATTGGTGTAAAAAGAAACAACCTTAGTGAATCAGTTGAAAGTTATAAATAGAACTACAGTGGATTTCAAAAACAAATCACAACTCAGAAGAACTCCAGTATCTTGCTTTTAAAATTCAAGTTTGTTTAACCTCTCACTAAATCACCTAATATTTCTGATTCAGGTAGAACTACGAATATAGAATACAAGAAGAATTTTAAGGCAACCAAGAGCTCAAGTATAATATTAAACAAATGTAATTACTGGAATTAGTATTTATTGCATTATTTGTTTAATAGTATGTCAACTGAGGCTAAAGTATTAAGCAGCTTGCATTAAAAACTTCAATGTCAGTTCTCTGTATAATCTTTCCATTCTGAAAATACTGTAATGTATTCAGTACAGCACACACTGTCCATATTCTGTTAATTTGCTAGATGACATATCACATGGCTATCCACGTTATGCTACCTACTGCTTTTAAATTTAAGATAGGGATAAAATAGGCACAATTAATCTCAGTTACCAATTTTAATATTTGAATTGGTATTTGAAAGCTGGTATACAGTGCAGAAGTCTACAGAATCACAGAATGGCTGAGGTTGGAAAGGACCTCTGGAGGTCATCTTGCCCAACTGCCTTCTTAGTGTGGAGTAAAGTAGAGCAGGTTGCTCAGGACTGCGTACAATCAAGCCCATAAAATCTCCAGAAATGGAGACTCAACAACCTGTCTGGACAACCTGCTCTAGCATTCAATCATCTTTAAATTATGGGGAATATAGTAAACTACTCACTTCAAGTCAGTCATTATTCTAGCAAAAATAATAAAAGTCACATTACTCTTGACAAAGGAAAAAATAGCTAAATCATTTTGAAAATGTTCATTATTCTCCTTAGATAGCAGGTCTATGAATAGTAGCAAAAATGGATTTACTTCCCCCCCCCCCCCCCAATAGAAGCTTCTTTCATGAGAGGTCTAGTGCTTGACACTGAAAAAATACACAGAATGCAATCCCTATGTCAAGTTCACAGTATGCCATCAAGGAAGGACAAAGAGCCTCAAGTATACAGAAACACCTACAATCTTTGTAATTAGAAGGTATGCCATTTGCAAGAGTTATAAAGTAGACCCGTTCCTTCTTTCTCCAAAAATTGAAATAAGTTAAGTTCAGCTTTCATTTTCCATTTTCTTTAACAACATTCTACATATATTTAACATAACATGTAACATATTTCTTCTTTAAAAGAGTAATGGAGAAATAACCCCAGATTACTAAGTGCAAATATTGTTTTATTTTTTAAATTCACATAATAAAGAAAATTTTGATAAACTGTGCCATATATTATATACATTAGAGTCAAAAGTCAGGTAGCGTATTTAAAAAACCACTAATCATTCACATGATTTTTCTGGGCATGTCAAGTTACAGAAAAGACATCAGCACCACAGTCAAAACAAGAATTTGGAGCTTCCTAATAAAGAATATGAACTCTGTAAAGGCAAAATAAAATAACTACATCAATTAGAATGAATGCGAGATCTTTCTGTTACCTCATAAATAGCAGAAGTGAATCACAAAATTGAATTATAGAGTATTTTCATCTGACACAAGAAAAACAGAAAACAAATTTAAGATATGGAGCTTACCACAATCTTTTCCTCTGAAAATTAATTATTAAGATTAATTCTTTCCACAGCTTAGACATACAAAGGAGACTACATCATGGTTAATTTTCACACTTATGTATATAGTCATGGAAGACAGCACACAAACTTTAATAGTAACTGTCAAATTCTAATAATTATTTTGATTGATAAAAATGTCAAATGATTTTCCAACCATACCACTTCTTCCACCAACCTCCTTCCCCTCCCCTCCCCCCCCCAATAAAAAACAAAAAAACAACACAACAAAGATTTTTCAATACAATTATAGCGATTCATGAATCATAAAACTATAAAACAGAATTAGTTCTGTCATCAGATCTACATTCCTATTAGGACTTTTGCAATCTATTGGTTTGATACTTCGGCTTCTTCCACATCCCAAGTTGCCATTATCATGCCAGTACAATGGAGTTTGATGGACAAATCTTACACACTCAAAGCATACAACAGATATTAATTTATGTCTGCAACTCTATGAATCAAGCAGGTATTTTACATATGGGAAAATCAAAGAAAGGTGAAGTGCTTTGTCTAACGGCACTTGGAAGAAATGAGTAACAGTGCTCTAATTAAAATTCAACATCAAAAATCATATTAATCCTCAAGACCTAGCTGCATTTTTCAAAGTGCATGATTTGGAACATCAAAAAAAAAGAATCAGATCAGTCTTTTTCCTCAGTACTCACATTAATGATAAAACATT
The DNA here is from genome assembly GCF_019232065.1 of Centrocercus urophasianus. Lineage (NCBI taxonomy): Eukaryota > Metazoa > Chordata > Aves > Galliformes > Phasianidae > Centrocercus > Centrocercus urophasianus. Next base: position 28,216,064 of record NW_024884253.1, read on the forward strand.
GCATTCATCTTCTTCCCCTGTATTAGCATGAACAGCCATTTTTCTCAGATATAAAATTCACAAAACCATTTGGATTTAAAAGAAATATTTATAAACAAGTCCAGGTCACAATTAAAATTTAAATTCTGCATTTGATTTGGCCTATATCTCTACGTACTGAGAGTCTCAGAAAAAAAATCACATACGTGCCAAGTATGTTAGTATACCAACTTATACCACACTGATTTAATTAGTTTGCTTTCAATGCAAAGGTGCAGCACCTCAGCAATTACGAGATCGTTAATACAACAGAGCATAACAGCACCTTTAGAGGTCTTGTCTAACCTCTAGGCACACATATAACTCCCATTAAGGCTAATGGGAGTCACATGTGTGCAACCAAGGGAGAAGAGGCCCATTAAAACTGATACAACACATCCATTAATCTTCAGGTCACTCTTAAGGTCAAACATTATAAAAATGTTTATGAACAGTACTTACTAGGTATGCACAGCGGCTACTTTGGTTTTAGGACAGACCTGTGAGCAGTTAAGGCCATGGATAATGTCTGCTTTAAAAGCATCACCATGTTTCAAGCAGTAGCATGGAAATTTGAAAATGCTTTTCTATAGTGAGAGAACATTTTGCTATGATCTCTTGAATTAGAAGGATAGGAGTGACAGAAAAGGTTAGACGCGATGAAAACCTAGGACAAAGGTATGCCCTAACTTTTCATTTTACTTCCAGCTCCCTCTCTTTCGTCATACTTCAGTCTTTTACTTGTGGTTTTCTGCTTCAGGAAGAACATCACACTGACTAAATTCCTAATCTGTGAAGTATGCCACAAAGACACTACAGGTAAGATTTTGATTATTGAATCACTTGCAAACCACAACAATTCAAGCACTCGTTCCAGGGTGGACTGAGTTTTTAAAGTTTTTCAGAGAAAGGTGATCTTAGTTTGCTATCCATTTCATTCTCTCTATGTGAAACCCCTCTTATTCAACACTGTAATATAGTTTAGGCAAGCACGACCATTCCCAGATTTGAAAAAGCTAAAGGTACCAATTTCCAGCCATTTCATTTGCAAAAGCAGTCCAATCAGAAATGAGTTTGCTATCTTCATCCGCTGAATCCTGGAGGAGAAAGATTTCTCAGAAGCATGAGGTCAAATGATGTCTCCACATGAACAGAGCAGAAGGAATGGCAGATGGGAATGCAATTGTTAGATGGACACGGAAATGAAGACAAGCTTCAAATATGTTTAGCATTCAAGAATTTGCGCGAGGAAAACTAGCTTCGTTGAGTTTACTATAGCGACAAAATATTCTGAAACTTGTCTTTCACAACTACATTCAATACTCTTACATTGCAAGTGAAATTTATTCATTACTCTCTGATTACACTTGTCACAGAATCTTTGTTTCAAGCACTGACAACTAGTTTATCTCAGCACTCAAGCTTGCACTCTAAGACCTTACATAGCAAACAGAGATGGTCAGTGGAACAATTTCTCACCTAGAAAGTGAAGCTCCAAGGGAAAGCAAATAAATACAAAGCCACAAAAGAATGCTGTACAATGCTTCAGTCTTGAGCTGCAGGTCATCTATTGTTTTACTGTGATTTGCCCATTGAAAGTAGGGTCTCACTGCACAGAACTTTTATACACCACTACAGCTCTTTGTGCTCTGAAACAAGTGTTCTATGTTTCTAATTCAAATTTGCTTTCTAAACCAAAATCATAGAATCTTTTGAGTTGGAAAAGACTCTTTTAGTCCCACTCCCTGCAATGAACAGGGACATCCATAGCTAGATCAGGATGCTCAGCGCCTGGTCCAGCTTCACCTGGATGTCTCTAGGTGCAGAGTTGTCTCATCAACCACCTCTTTGGACAAGCTGTTCCAAGGCCTAACCACAATTACTGTAAAAAATGTCTTATGTTCAATCTAAATCTCCCCTCTTTTAGCTTGAATTCATTTCCTCATATCCTATCACCACAGACCCTGATAGTCTGTCCCCTTCCTCCTCATTCCCCCCCTTTAGATACTGAAAGTTTGCTATCTGGTTTCCCAAGAGACCAAGCTATCTAATGGACTTCTCCTCAGCCAAGTGCGCATCATGTTCAAATCTTTTATATCAAAACAAAATCAGAAACTGCAAGTGAGCTATTTCCATACCTTTTATAAACTTTGCAGGCTAATCACTGAGAAGCCAAGAGACCACAATCTACTTTTAACACTCGCAAGTATTACTCAGCAGTTCCTATTCTTTTCACCTTTCCCCCAACACCTCTGTGGTGCTACTACCTGTATCTCCCCAGCTGCCCTTTCCAGACAGATCAAACACACTGTGGCCAGTAAGAGAGGACCTTTACATGTCACTGTTATCAGCATCCCATCTGCCAACCCAGCACCACACAGCACTGGAGAAAGGCACTACTGCTTGTAGTGCTTACGGGCTGTTACCACATTTTCACTATAGGCTGCTGCATTCCTCTCCTCTCACAAGCCTGTAATCTGCCAGTAAGCGCTACATACACCCCTCAGCTTGCAGGGCCACAGCCCAGGTTGCAAGCCCCAGGCGGCCCCGCTCCGAGGGCACCAAATAGAGGACCCAGAGCAAGCTAAGGCCGGAGCCGGTGCTCTCCGAGCACAGTATTTCCTTGTCCGCTGAACTGTCCCCGAGGCCCAGCGGGAGAGCTCACAGCCACGTACTCGACTCCTGAAACAGCCATTTCCTTATAACAGCAGAAACGCCACTTAAACACTCTACGGGCTCGGCACACGCAACGCCCCGCCTCCCGCCCTCTTCCATTGGCTCCTCAGCTTCACCCTTTGTCGCTTAATTTGCTCCCTGGCCTGTCAGTCAATTACCCCCGCGCCGCGATTGCTACCCTGGTAGCCGTTCTAACGCGTCATCTCTATGCCCGAAGGTACTTCCTGTGCGACCGCTCTAGGCGCTTACCTGTGGCATCCATCGCCTATGTCGCCGCCTCTCTAGGCTGTGGGTGCCGGCTCTGTGACCCAGGCGGGGCGGGCTAGCAGGACGGGGTCCGTGGAGGCAGCCGAATGGCGGTCCCCGCGGGGCCTCCGTCCGCGCGAGGTGCGAGGTAGAGCCGCGTAGGCCGTGCGGCCCGGGCCCCGCGGCACAGGTCAGTCGGGGCGCGGGACGAGGTGAGCGGGGCCGTGGCGGCGCAGGTCCCGCTGACCGCCTGGCTCTTGGGCCGTGCAAGCTCAGGGCCGCGGGCCTGCTGGGGTCAGCCCCAGGCCCTTCTTGTAAACGCTTTGTTTCTCGTTGTGGCCTTGCCGGGTTTTGCAGTTCCGTGAGTCCCACTGGTGTTTTTTCCCTGCTGCCCACTATCTGCCCGAGGAGGCTGTGAGTCTTCCAGCTAGGACGAAATGTAAGGTAAGAGAAGAGGGAGCCTTAAAACACGTTCCGTAGAGAGGACAGCACGTTGAATTTTGGCAGAGATGGTTTTTCATCTGAATTGTTAATTGTTGACGTCAGTTGAAATTGCAAAACATTTATAGGAAACTTCCCTGTAGCTATGATACGACTCAGTTCAAGGCTGTTCTTTGCTGGGGGTGATAGTAAATCTTTTCCACTTTATTTTAACCCAGTCTCGTGCAGCCTATTAGTGTTTAGTTGCCAACCAATGGCTTCTCCCAAAACTAAAGCAGGTTTAGTCTGAATGGCCAAGTTATTTTGGCAGGAAGATGAATTCCAGTTCATGATACAGTTACTGCTGTGAACCAGAGGGCTGTGTATTTCCTTCAGTCTAGATTTCTTGTATCGTCATCTGAGTGCTGGCAGGAGGGAGCAGTTCACCAAGGTCAAAGGTTGGAGTATGGCCACTAATGTTGTAAAAGCTGATTCCAGTAAAATAAAATAAAACAAATACATAAATATTTTGAAAGTTAGTGAATTCTTGTCTAACTTTTTGGAGCCATTATTAATGTGCAGTTGAGCAGCAGTTCCCAATAAACTGTTAATTCTAAGACTATTACTGTTTTCATTTCTTTTCAGAGGTATTCTATCACTGCTTTCTTCTACAAATGTTTTTTCTCTGTATGTCTCGGTTTCATCTGAACAATTTTTCATCTTCTGCAGGGTGTTATCACTAGTTTAATGAATGGATTAGCAGGAAAACAGCTGAGAAAGGCATCATTGCTGGGATATGAGTTAGAATAGAAAGAAACTATTGAAGGGAGTAACAGTTCACACCTCTGAATTCTCCTGTTTAAATCTGTTCATGAGCCATGAAGTCATCAATTTCAGTTATTTGATCTGGAGTGGAGTGGATAACTTCACACCTATGGGATCTATAAATGAAATCTCTAGAAGACTTCTTCCATATTTTTTTGTAAAAGTGGAATAGACCACTAAGGCACATAATGTCAAGTGTATTGGAGGGATTTGACACTTAAACTTTAGTGTCATGGAAATAGATGACTGTCATTATTAGAACACCTGCTTTGACAGCTAATGCTCTTATAGGAATACTATTTTGAATTAATAAGCCATATTATCTGCATATCCTGTTTTTGGAGAGAGTATTTCACCACTTAGATCTATACTGATGTTTGTGTATGATGCTGTGCATGGCATATTTTGCCACAAATAGGCTAGTTCAGAATAAATCCAATTTCTGAAAAGAAGTTATCCTTCCGATATGTTACCAACATACATGTTATAGTAATGCATTGAAAATAATACTTTAATTGCTGAAAGTTGTTAGAAGATCATCTATCTGTGCAAATCTATTACTAAGAAAGCGTCATTGTCATTATTTCTATTTCTCATAGTGTTTTAATAGTTTGTGCATTTACACTTTAATTACTCTTTAAGCAGCTGAAGTAAGTTTTGGCCTAGAGTTTTCCCTCTACTTCTAAATCCCTTTAGCTTCTTCTTGCCTTGGACCAAATTTATGCTTTTAATTATTGAGGTCATCCTTTCTAGAACTAAGATGAAGGAAATTAATTCCCTTTAAAACTTCAGTGTAAGTTGGCGTAACTGGGTAAACAGTTTGAAATTAGACATCTCATTGAATGGCTGAATTTCTTTCACTTGTGCTAAAGGTGTTTCAGAACTGCAGTAACACTGGTGAAATTAGACATTTCTAAATGAACTCATATTCTAGTCTCAAATCTGTCATTAGAAACACTTAGAATGACACAGGCACATAAAATATCATCCTTTGAACTTACTTAAGAGAAGTTTCATCGCTCAGATAATGGACCTTCAAATGCTATGTAAATGCTTTCACCGATTAAAAGACTGTCAGGTAATGTGAATGATATACCCCATTTAATGTTAGGGGATTAATGAGGATTAAAGTAGCTATACCAAACAAGAATGTAAGGATTCAAACCCTTATTAATGAAGTAAAACTGATTCAATTTCATTGTGTAAGGAGAACAATTTATTTACATATGATTATTTATAAATGCAAATAATCTTTAATGTCTATGTTGGCTGGTAAACTGAAATATAAGTTAGGTTCATTATTAGATTAATATGTGTAGATAAAATGATCTGATTTGCTGGATTCACTTTCAGCTATTGAGCATTCTGAAAATTCTAAATGGAGCAAAATCAACTACTCTGGTAAAATAACTTTGATTTTTAGTGTCTAACTTTTGTTTTCATTCCAAACTGAATGTCTTTCGAGCAAGGAGAGTGTTGTTTGTGAAGCAATTTTTTGTTGTTGTTTGCTTGAGAGCTGTGTGCCTTTGTCTCCTTTTGGACAAATATATTTTTTTTCCCTCTGAGACTGTGGATGTCACTTCTTTTGTTATTGAAGGAAGTGACTCACAGAAAAGCTTTGATACTTACTGTGATTCAGGACGTGTAGGAAGCAAATGTTCCTTTGATAGACTAAATAAAATTCAATTAAAACTTGCAAGCAAGTTTTAATATATTGACAATATATAAAGACTTCCTTAGACACTGTGTAGAATGGAATGGAGAAGGTAATTTGTATACTCCTGAAGATTTTTGACATTGTTAGTAATCTGCAGACCTGCATTTGTGGTTTTGACATCAAATGTTGTGGTGCAAGTCAAGAAAGGCATTTGATCTTCAGTGTTTTATCTCTTGTAGTCTTTTATAGTGACAATTCTAAAAACTGCTGTAGATTCCAGCAACTCATAGAACAATTGGGAAGGAAAGAATGAAGCAAGTTTGACTACAGAGTATCAATATCTTATGTCTATTTAGCAATCAACATAAATTATGTATATATTGTAAAATCAATAAAGGTGTAGATAACTGAGTGACAAGGAATGATCTCTGAATTCACTATTAGCATGTATCCTGTTGTAGTAATCTAACACATGGTATTTCAGAAGTGAAGTTGGTGGGAGAAGATGAAGAGGTGCCTAAAGGAAAACTAGTCGCTAAACTATGGACAAATCATTCAGCAGTGTCAGACCATGATGTAAATACCTTATTACCAATGTTTTGGTTTTTTTTGTCTGTGTTGGTTTTAATGGCCTGCATTTTTCTGGTGTTGCTTTTTTTTTTTTTTTAAATTCCATAGCCCTGCATTTGCAGTTTCTATGATTATTTACTGAGATCAGAAATAAAGATCTTAAATCTGTCAAACACTGGTAAACTTAAGGCGTAAATGCAGCTTCATTAAATTAGCTTGTAAACATGATTTCTTCTAATATCAATAAAGAAACAGACAAACATGAATAATAACAGAAAGAAATGTTCTTCAAATATTATGAACTTGTTCTGTATTAACTCTGTAATTGAAGAATAAGATGTATTCTGTTACATTATCTTTAACATGTGATTTCTAAAAGTTGTTTGATATTTAGTGATTTTTGGAGAAATGTTTTCTTTAGTCTTTGTGTCTTTGATTGAGATTCTGTGGATAATACATTTCTAGTGAGGAAGTTCACCATGTTTGCTTGTCCCAGTTTAGCTTGTATCACTTTTGAGTTATCTGCTCCTTGGGAGAGAGCAATGCAATCTTGTTCTTATTCAGTTACTGATACTAGTGCCTGCTTTCTCTGAGAGCATGGTTTAAGACTTGTTTAAGTATTATTAAGTATTTAGTAAGCAAGCTTACAACACTGAACTTTGGGAGATCAAACTTTAGACTGTTCAGGGTTCTGCTTGTATGAGCCCCATGCAATAAGGCCCTGCAGGAAAGCTGAGTGTTGTTCAAGGACCATGTCCTTAAAGCGTAACAGAGGTCCATTGCAATGAGTAGAATGTCAGGCAAAAAAGCCTACAGTCCTACATGGGTGAACGAAGAGCTCCTGGCAAAACACAAACAAAATAAGGCGGTATACAGACAGTGGAAAGGCTGCTTAGGGTTGAATTTTGTAAAGCCAGAAGTCACAGGCTTCTATATTGGTGGCAAAAAACAGGAAAATTTTGAGCCTTCTTCTGAATGAGGTAGAAACCCTGGTGACATATGACATGGAAAAGGTTGAGGTATAGGGAGGTGTGTGTCCTTGGCAGAAGAGCGAGGATCAAGTCAGAGAAGAGCGAACTAAGATACCCCTCAGTGCTGAGAGACCTGGCTAATGTCACTGTGAGGCTACTCCCAGTTATCTGAAGGATCATGATAACTGGGGAAGTACTTGAGGAAAGGAATAAGGCTTCTGTCGCTCTTGTTTTCAAGAAGGAGCCAGGTAACTGCAGACTCACCAGACTCACCTTGATACCTAGGAGTATGATGGAACACAAATCCTGGAAACTATTTTCAGACATGTTAAAGTCAATAAGGTGATCAGGAGTAGTCAGCATAGATTCTCTAAGGGGAACAGAGTTATGCATGACAAACCTGATAACTTCCTATGATAAGTTTCTAAGAGAAAGACAGAAGAAGAACACCAGTTACAGTCTGTCTGGACTTCAGTATGATTTCTGATGCTGTCTCCCACAATGCCATCATTGAAAATCTCTTTATATGTGGGCTTGTTGAGCAGACAGGGAGGTGGACTGAAAACAGGCAGAACATCCAGGCTAAGAGGATGTTGAACAGTGGTGCAAAGTCTGGTAAGCAGTTAGAAGGTAACTAGGAGCATACCCTTGGGTTTAATACTATGTTTTCTCCTATTTAACATTTTCATTAACAATTTAGACGATTAGACAGCGGACCTTCTGTAATTTTGCATATGATACCAAAGTGGGAGGTATGGTGGATATACCAGATGGCTGAGCTGCCATTCAGAGTGATGTTGACAGGCTAGAAAAATGACCCAAAAGGAACCTCATCAGTTCAACAAAGTGCAGTCCTGATTTTTGAGGGGAGATAATTTTGTGCATGAGTGTATGATGAGGCCAACCTTCTGTAAAGCAGCTTTGCAGAAAAAGACCTGGAGATCTTGTTGAACACAAGGCAACAATATGGTCTTGCCATGAAGGTATCATAAAGGTATCCTAGGTTAAATTAAGAGGAGTGTTAGCAATTGAGGGAAGTGGTCAAGGTTGAGCATCTTTTCAGTCTCCTCAACACTGGTAAGGCCAGATCTGAGTGTTCTGTCTCCTTGGCTCCTCAGTAGAAGAAAGATGGGGGAGCTCCTACTGAGGGTTCAGTGGAGGGAATTCAGTTAAGGGACTGGATCATTTCACATACAAGGAAAGGTTGAGAGAGCTAGGACTTGTAAACCTGGAGGGGAAAAGGTTTAGGATGAAACTCATGGATGCGTATGTATACCTGCGGTGCAGATGCAAAGAGAGCAGAGCCAGGCTCTTCTCAGTGGTGCCCCTGGACAGGACAAGAAGCAGTGGGCACAAGCTGCAGCAGGGAAATTTCTCTCTGAACTTGAGGGGAGGCACTTGAGTACTGTGTGGTTGATGGAGCACTGGTGCAGATTGCCCAGAATTGCTGTGGAATTGTCTTCTTTGGAGATATTCAAAAGCTGAATGAAAAAGGTCCTCGGCATCTTGCTCTAGATGTCCCTGTTGTGTTGGACATTGTAAGTTTGAAATAAACACACTGATCCCTTTCTACTTTCCCCTATTATCACATGTATTTTCTTTAAATAAATTTAAAAAAAAAAAAAAAGCAATTCAGAGTTTTTGTGTTGTTAACTTGCGGTATTTGTCAAGTTTTTTGTCAAGCCACTTGTGGAATTTTGCAGAATTAATTTAAGAAATTCAGAGGGGGAAGTCACTTTTTAATTACTTCAAAATAACAGATAAAAAACCTCCTTTCCCATGAACCTCGAAAGAGGCACATTTTTCCTTAGATCACTCAACTCCATCCTGTAGGTGCGAAGTGTATGTTGTTCCTACACATTGTATGCTTAGTTCTTTACAAAAGCACTTATATATGTTTGTAATTAGCTGATGTTGGTTTAGCCAATTAAAATCAGTCTTTCTCTAGAAAATTTTAATGTGTATTTCCCCCTAACAGTGATTGTTTTCTAAATGTGAACTTTCCAGGCACAGGATCTGAGTTCACAAATTCTTTTAGAACATAGCAAGAGTGGCTTCACATCTGTTGTGTTTATATCTCAGTCTGCCTGGGAAAAACCTGTCTAAAAATGTGCTCTCTCTGCCACTGCTTATCTCGACAGTCTCAGTGTCTGCTAATATTGGCTGTGGAATTGGGAAAGGAATAATCCAAGTCCAAATTCTAAGAAAACTTGAAAAATACTTTCAAAGATAATATTATTTAAAACCAGCATTATTAATTCTATCAGCAGAGGAGTAGACAGGAGATATCACAGTAGGGAGCTGGCATAGAGAAAGGGACTTTTCCTGGAAAGGAAATTAGCAGCCAGTCATGACTCTGTGGGGCATTACTAAAGTATGAATGGGAATCCATGCTAGAATTGCAGAAAGACTGCAGAATGTCAGAGGTGATTGCATAGTAAGGAAGTTGCTATCCTTCCAAACTCATAATATGTATGTGCAGCCCTACTAGTGGATTCTGAAATGCTAATGAAGTTACAGGATTGAAGAGTGTGTGGTGAAAGCATATCAGTCTTCTCACTTGTGCTTAAAGTTACTGCAATTACTAAGTAATAAAACTGTCAAGATTTGGGGACAGTGAGCACTTCTAATTTTCCCAACATCTATATTAGTCATTGTGTATGCCAAACATTTCAAACTGCAGTCATATCAGAGAGGTAAGAGTTGGGAGGAATTGTGTAGTATTCCTTATGTAGAGTAGCCTCTCACCTGCAAGCCTGCATGAGTACAACACTGGATGTTGTGTTCACCTGTTTGTGTACAAACGTGGAGAAAAATTGAAACAGGTTTGTTTTCTGCTACCTTAACATACTATAACAATTCAACATGTTCAAGTTCAGAATGTTGGTGCTAGTCTACTAGAAAAGGTAGCAATACCTAGTTGAATGAAGATGGAGCAGATTAGCTTTTAGAAGAGCTTTATTACAGCTTAAAAAAATGATGCACAATTGTCAGATAAAATGCTGTTCTTTGTCCTTCCTAATTAATAGTTCTTGATTATAGCTAGATCCAATTAATTGTGTTGTGCTATAGAAGACTAAAACTTACAAGTAACGGTGTACTGACTTATCTTTCTATTAATGAAGGACCTTGGCTTTAACATAGTGTAAATATGTTATGGTTTAGTTTTATATGCAGTAATCGTTTTAGTACAGATGTGGACAAAGGTTAATTATGAGTTAACTACACATTACAGATTTTACCATCTCATCTAGTACACGTTTCCAAGAAAAGGTTGAAAGACAACCTTTTTTTGCTGTGCAGTATGTGGATTGACATTGCTACACTTTCATGCCACTAAATATTCATAACGGTGCAGTTTGTTTGCATATGTACATAAAAAGCAAGGAAAACGAAATAAAATCGGAGCAGTGACTGTGTATGCAAAAAATGAGGCTAAAGTATGTATCATGCAAAAATTCAGGGCTCTGTTGCCTGTATTAAATTGTATCTCAGTATGTAGAACAGGCATTGTTTTTGAATCGCTTCTGTATATCTTCTCACTCTTCATCTAGCATTTCCATAACTGTTTGGTGATCCATCCATACAGATCAGAGAGGTAGAAGCAGAACAGAAACACAGCAGATCTGTGAAATAGGAATTTAAGCTAGGTAACAATTTTTTTTTTTTTTTTTTTTTTTTTTTTTTTTTAATAGTACCAAATGGAGGAAAGGCAAGTAGGCTGTAAAAAAGATGCATAAAATTGGCATTGGCACTGTGCATGACAAATTAGACTATGTGAGATCTAGAGCCTTTACAATAGTGGGAAAGAAATAGTACATAATTCAGTACACATAAGGTCTGCTTTTCAGGGAAGTAACAGTAACCAGCACATAAAGAGTTACGGTCATAATTGCCCACAGTGTGCTAACAACCATTTGTCCATATTCTCTGAACCATTCTGAAAAGGAGCTGCATACCTTTGCTACAGTGATTTGTTTTACCTATGTAACACGAAGTATGGCACATCTACAAATCCATCCTTTTCACTTTTATACATGCAGTACATTAGAGACTTTCATTTATCTGTCCTTATAACAGAACCTGGTATTCTCATCATAAACAGAATCTCTTAAAACACAAGGATCTCCCTGTCGTCTGCTAATGTGATCATCAGTGACTGAGAATTACTTTTATAGCTTAAGGGATTCTTTGCAATAATAATTTTTGATACTGGTTTAGTCAGAGATGTTGCACTTTCATTACATGGGGCTGTTCCTTTCTAGTTAACCATCATAGCTGCAGTTCTGTCAAATGCTACAACTGAACCCTCCATGATTTTGATTTATCAGCAGTAAATACAAGGTATGTTTCCAGACAATTATTGTTACCTGCTGGTATTTCAGAAGAAAGAGCATCGATACTGCGTAATGGGTATGTATATTGGCTCTCCACCTTACTGCTCAAGGTCTGGTTTTGTTTGGTTTTTTTTGAAGCCTTTTTTTGTAAAGCCTCCACTTGTCATGAAGCTTATTGTGTCAAGCTTTTGAGTTTTGTTTAATCATCAAATTAGTTGAAAGCAGCAGCAGATAGCTTCAATTTAGTACAGCGGGAAATGAGAATTTATACCTGGAACCGATACTTCCATGTATAGATGAGTTTGCAATTTGACATACTAAGGACAAGGATGACAAAGAAGAGGAAATAAGATAGGGGAAGTTGAGAAAATGGGATATGAGGTAAAGAATAGGAACAGGGTATATGAGTTGTTACATGCTTGTCTTCTTTTTTATCCTATTAAATTAAAAATAGGGCCATATACAGAAAGTTGGAAAGATTATGCTATTTGTGCTCATTATGTTTCAGGAAATGCAAATGTACTGTGAACTTATATTCCCTTAAATGCAACATCACAGACTTCACAAGGTAATAGCTTAAATATTAGTTGTGCGGTGATCAGAAACTCTGATTTAGTTTGATTTAGTTCTTTGCATTTAAGATATTTTGAGAGTGCTTGACTGATCAAAGATTTTTCTCAAGTCCATGGAAGCTCTTAGCATTCAACGTGTCTTAACACTGGCCAATATATTCTCAGTTGCTAGCATTCATTGAGAGAATGTGTTGCATTGATACAACATTTTCAGTTTCCATCAAACACTGACAGAAATGACTGTTATACAGCTTGTAGAAGTGCAGCACTTCCCTACTGCTCTTCATTACTGTTGTATCAATTCTAGCTCTTCTGAACTGGTTCTAATTTTGTAACTTGAAGCCTTAATATTTTGGCTCTGTCAGGTTGTTTATGGAAAGATCAGTCAATGAGCTATCGTTATGTTTTCTTGCTGTCTCCAGGCATTCATCAGTTGTTAATTTCTTGTATTCCATTTTATGAAAACTGAATTTACTGAGTTAAAATTAGAATGGCAACCTGCAATTTGAATGTACTTTTGTCTTGTGCTCAGTCTTCTGACACTAAATGTTAATGTTGTGGTTTAATGCTGGTAGGCACCACACATACTCTCATCCCCCTTCCTCAGCATGACTGGGACAAGGGAAGAAAATAAGTAGGATGAAAACTTGAATTCTTCACATAAAAGTAGCTTAATACACATAGTATTTAAGAAGGTAAAAAAAAGATGGCCATGCATGGATTCAGAAGGGCAAAAGTGTTCTTGACTTCCCGTCACAAGCAAAGTTCAGTCATATTCTGGGAAGCAGAGTCTCACGGTGTATAGCAGTTGCTTCAGAAGACAAACGCCTTTGTAATGAATGTCTTCCTTTCTTCTTCTATGTGGCCTCCCCCCCCCCCGACTTCTACTTTTGGGCATGATGTCAGTACAGTATTGGGTTGTCCTTTTGGTCAGTCGAGTGGCTGCATCCCCTCCCAGCCTCTTGCCCACCCCCTGTCTACTTTGTGGGATATTGGACAAATAGTCGATGCTGTGCCAATGCTGCTCAACAAAACCAAAGCATTGGTGCAACATCAGCATTTTAGCTCCAAGTGCAAAGCACAGCACTGTATAAGCTGCGGTGTGGAAAGTGAACTCCATCCCAGCCAGACCCAGTACAGTAGCATTCTGTGATTTGTCATTAGTAGCTTACTGAAACTCCTTAGTTAAAAAAAAAAAAAAAAAAAAAACAAAACCCGTCTCTGTGGGATTCATTCAGACTTTACTCATAAAAGTAGTACTCATAAAAATAAATAATTGCGTTGTATAGTTGACTTTTCAATTAGCATTAGTAGTTATTCCAAATAATCAGTTTGTTCTTCACAAAATGATAGCTATTTAGCTGAAGTACATAGAAATCCAAACGATACTGTAAATCAATCTCTTATAACGTTGTTTGAAGTACTGATATGGTGTGGTACTGATATGAACTTTGTTCTGAGGGTCCTTCTCTCTACATTTGGGGAGAGAAAGAAATGAGAATTAATGATAAAACATGAGATTTTGAGCAGCTGAGGTCTAGGTTTTCTGTTTTATTATGAGAGCTTATGTTAAGGAACATTTTGTAAGGAAATGCATACATATAGTTTGATTTCTCATTTTAATCTAAAGTTTATTGATTTCAGGCTGACATCTAAACCATCCTCTGCTATTCACACAATGTCAGAAATGTTCCATTTGGCACTTAGAGTTAAAAAAAATTTTTTAGAACACTGGAGAAGTTAGTAAATGAGCATCTATTTTAGGTTCATTTCTTACATAAAAGGAATAATTGCTTGCAAATGGAAAAGTAGAAGGAATTTTCTGTGGAAGTGACTATAAAATGTTAGATTCACTATGAGAAGCTTAGGGGAAAAAAGTCTCAGCAATTGCAGAGCTCTTTATGGCAATCTTTGGACTCTAGAATAAGGCTGTCAAGGCTAATAAGTCCGTTAAAGTGCACGTCTCATCTTTTCTTAATGTTGAGATAGTATTTCAGTTTATAAACCAAAATAAATGTTAACGAGATGTTATGTAATAGAAATTTTTTTAGTGGCCTGGAAATCAAAGATTTGTGTGAGCAAAATTAATGCTACGTGATTAGGGCTGTATGTAAAGAAATAACATAAGAATGTAAAAGTAAGAGTAAAATAAATGAGAAAATAGGTGTTTAATTATTAAGCACTAGGAAAAGAATCAATTAAAGGGTTCAATAAGTCTTAAGAAAAGCCATGGTGCATTACTTTGGTCTGTGACTTGTTAAGAAATTAGACCAAATAACAGATTTTTGAACTTACATATTGTGGCCAGCTGCTTCATAAAGTTAGTTCACAGAATCACAGAATCACCCGGGTTGGAAGGGACCTCAAGGATCATGTAGTTCCAACCCCCCTGCCTAGCAGGGCCACCAAACACACACATTCAGATCAGGTTGCCCAGGACCCCGTCCAACCTGGCCTTGAACACGTCCAAGGACGGGGCATCCACAACCTCCCTGGGCAGCCCGTTCCAGGGCCTAACCACTCTCCTTGTAAAGAACTTCCCCCTAACATCCAACCTAAATCTTCCCTCCTTCAACTTGGATCCATAAGTTCTAGACAGGAAGAGTGGAACGAAAGCATAGGAAGGGTGGCATACAGAGTGTTAATATAGATGTGCTCAGGTGCTAAATCTTAATAAAATTAATCGTAGTATGATTGAGGAATTAAGCACTCCTGTTTTTATTTATTTAATGTCCCAGAGTGTGAAAATAGCCTGTAATGTGACCGAGATTGTCTTTGTTTCTCTATTCTTTTATTATGGGAGTTACTGAAGTTGTTAGTTTCAATTCCAAATTAAGATTCAGGAACAGATATATTAGCAACTAATTTGTATCTAAAAGTACTTAGAAGAGAAACTGCAAAACAACCAGTATGGTTTTGACATGACCTACTGGTGAAGAATCTTAGTCTTCATCACATAGGAAGGATGACAAATTTAGTAAGGGAAAAACTTGTAGGTACAATAGTGCTTGCTTTTATTTTTTATTTTTTTTTACTCACATAAGCAAACTGGGGAAGCATTAGGTGGTGATATTATCAGCATCAAGTTGGAAAATTGCCTTTACAGGGTAATTATCTATCCTGTCAAGATGAAAAGGCATTAATGAGATGGATGATTGAAGAGAACACATACTTACAAAAGTAACTTATGTTACAAAGTTGGAGAGGGATTGAAAGTTTTGCGGTTTTTTTTTGTGGTTTTTTTCTATGAACATAAGGTCTAAATCCAAAATACTCTTGGTGAATTAGAGAGAATCTCTGAAGTCAATGAGATGAAATGCAGTGCAGGCGAGTTTGAAGCACTGCATATAAAAGGAAAACTCATATACATGAATATAAATCAGGAAATAATTACTCAGTGAAATGACAGAAAAGGATCTCAAGATACTGCAGACCTGAATTTACATACGAGCTACGCTGCTGGGGGAAAAAAATATATATTGTGGAGGATAATACCACACGTAGGAAATAGAATATTGTCTAGTTTGGCAAGTCATGTCTGTAGTTGGTCTTCTCACCACTTTTTCCTCTTGAGAGAATGCAGGCAAACTGGAAGTTATTCTCCATCGTTGTTATGCTTTTCTTCTGTGAAATGAAAACCATCTTTATTTTTAATAAGAATAATTTATATTGAATTTGAGAAAAAAAAAATCACCCTAATAGTGATAATTTAAATTACTAGAACAAGCAAGAGAAGTTCTGAATTGTGCTTTCTCTGTAGTTAAACATCTGTCTAAGGTATTCATGACTCCCCATCTTTGCAGAGATAGAATTAGATAGTTCTTTCTGATCCCATTCATCTCTTCATGAGTACAGTAATCGGACTTCATGCTTTGGTTGGACATAAGAGAGTATGTAAAGTAATAACTCATTGAGGTGCTGTTTCTTTAATGCTAAATACTGTTTTAAGTTACAGCAGAAAGGAACAAAGTTGAGTTTTGACTTAATAAAATATGTTTTTATTTTGCCTCCATAAAAGTGCTTTCTTAAATCATACTTTAAAAAGTACTGTGACACCTATGCATATAATGTGTCTGTCCTTTAATTTTTATGCTAGAAAAGTGGGGAATGAGATTCCACTAGCAGTGAGACAGTATGTACCCTTTGATTACTCATCCATAGTGGAATAGCCCTATGGGGAAAAAAATGGCACTCTAGAGATTACTTGGATTTGTATGTTTCTGTAGGCAAAGTTTACAGACCTGTAAATTTAAATGTAGAATTTTTTGTAGGCATAATACATTGACAAATATGCCTGCTGGTAATACATCTCATACTGATAGTCTCAGAACAAGTCAATAATAATGCTTGTATTGATAGCAGCAATGCAGGGGATGTTACTTGATATTATAGCTAAAATCCATGTTATCTCTTTAATCATAATTACATTAATATTGGCAAGCTGTTGACAATACTCACATTACTATTGATAGATTTCTGTCAATAACATGTTACCAAATAAAATATATTCATTCGTAATTTGTACAATGCTCGATAACAGCATTAATATATACCAGGAAAAATTCTTGTTTCCTTGGTGATGTACAGTTTTTTGCAGATGTTGTACAGAGTGTTGTGCTGTACAAGTGGGATTGTTGACACACAAAAAATAGGTTATTTAAGAAAGAAAAGTTCATATTACTTTTTTTTTCAGAGGGGTCAGTGGGGGTTCAAACTTTTAGTTCTATTAAACAATACCTGTGGATGGTATAAAATCGAGAAAGTTTTAAGTAGTAATCTTTAGTGCTTTGTCTTAAGAATTAATTAACAAATTAATCAGTCACAGGGCTGGTTTGTTTGTTTGTTTGTCTTCGCCTAACTTTTGGTTGTTAAATTCTAATCATGTTAGTTATGTGTGATGGCATTATGAACTGAGCATTGATATTTGTCTCTAGTTATTGAATCTACAGTTCTGAATTTCTAAGTTGCAAATAATTTAAAAATAGAGTAAATAATAAAAACACTAAATCCTGACAAACAGGATTGCACAGGAGGAAAACTAGCATCCTTTTGGTGGTCTGTTAAGCTCAGCACAATATGGAGTTTAAATAAAACAAGCTGATGCTTACAGTGTGTGTTTCTGGTATTATGTTTTAGAACAGAGGACAGATTTTTCATTTATTCGTATGGACCAGAATTTGTGAAATCAATACAAAATGAAAAATCTAATAGAATTTTGAGAGGAAGTAAAAAATGAAACTTTTTTTAGTTATTTTATAATTATCATCACTTAAAGAAATGGACATCATAGATACCGAATAGAATGAAAATTCCCTAGAAAATAGGGAAAAAGACAGAATTCATGCGTCTTCTCTGAAATAAATAGTTTATGGTATCCAAATCAGTAGGGCTTTTTGAAAATATTTTTCATAGGAGAATACAGATTTTAAATTTTCCCTTTAAATGTTTGTGTTTTTGAAGTAAATAGGTAGTCTGTCTCAGGTGGAAAATCTTCCATATCGGTGCAGTAAAATCTTAAATCAGTTCAGAAGCAAGTATAGTCTACAGCACAGTACTTCAGCATGTATGTAACAGTAAGTATTCTAAAATGGGTTATGTGTTAAAGCCATATGGATATAATCTTTAAGTAACTCACAGGGTCTTGTTAACAGCCATGGTCTATGGCAAACTTGTTATGCTTAGCAGCAATCAGAAAGACTGGGAATTATGTCTAATTGTATTGCCTACATTGAGAATTCGTGTCTACCTGTTGATCAGAAAGTAAGTTTTCTACATATAGTAAGATAAGCATAACTTAAAGCATTTTAAAATATTTTTTTTTTTTTTTTAATTTCCTGCTTGTGTTTCTGCTTGTCATCCTTCCTTCTTCATAGTTTGCATAAAAGTGACTTGTAGTTGAATAAAAATGCTAGTTGGTAATTCAGGAGCATTAAATGTAACATAAGTAGTATATATACTACTGCTTCTAATTTTAGGAAAGGAAACTTGTTGGATTTGGGAAAAATTTGAAGATTGACAAACAGTAGTTAGATCTTTGGTTCAAAAGAGGCTTCAATTTTCTGTAAACAGAATCTAGTCCCACTCTAACAGTTAAGCTCATTGAAGTTATTTCCTTCTATAAAATGTCAGGGACATTAATATGTATGCTGTTCTGAAACTAATGCCTTCTATATGTTTCCATGGAAACTACAACAGATACAGTGAGCACAGTAAGAGTGTGTGATTGACCAAATTCTCAGCTACAGTACCCTGTCTTTCAAAACAGTCACCACTGTTTTCTGTACATTTTCACCAGTGGTGAACAAGAGCCTGCATGCAGCACTCAGAAACATCTGCACCTGCAGAGATTGACCCACTGTCAACACTGCTGAAATGCACCACCCACCAGCTCACAGGGCTCATACACACTGTTTGGTCTCCAGAAACATTCAGCAAGTGTCAGTAAATGTCACTGGGTACCATTTTTTCCACACGAAGGAATTCAGTTACACAGCTTTCCTTCATATGGACTTCCATGTCAGATGCCACTTTGTCAAATGTGTCTGCTGCCATCTGTCACATGGCAGCAACATCTGAAGGAATATCGGTGGGAAGATCCAACCTCAACTGGCATACCACCAACACCTGCCTCTGATGTCACTGGCCAACACAGTAAAAGGAGATGCATTACTTCTGGAGCATCCCTCCTACATTTACAGAGAGAATCACAATGCAATCAATGTCATGTAGCCCAAACATGGGCTGCATAACGGGTAACAAAATATTACAGAGGGGAGGGTACAGTGCAGTGATAACTGCCTCTTGCACCCATCCCACATGCTCACTTGAATAGATATATGTGCACTTGTGCCACTTGGCGAGTACAGTATAGTGATTACAGACAGTAATATTTTAAACTGTCTTTGGCCGTTTAAACATTGTCTTGTGACATATGCAGTCTAGAAGAAATATGCTGAATAGTCATGCTGACAAACTATGATTTTCAGTATCTTTAAAAGCTCACAAAGCATAAAATAATTTGTGATGTTTTTAATTAGTTTTGTGATATATATTTGATTAGTGTTTCGCAAAAGCAAGATCAGATATTCCACGAGTTTAATGTTTTTTGTTGCTCTCATCTTTTAATAAAAAAAATAAAAAATAAAAGACAAAGTAAGTTTTGTTACTTATTATATACATTAACTATATTTTATGTGTGGCCCAAGACAATTCCTCTTCAATCAGCACAGCCCACGCAAGCCAAAAGGTTGGACACTATGGTCTAGACAAACTGTTCTAGTACTTAACTCCTCTCATGAAGACGGTTTTTTCCTTATGTCTGGTAAGAATTTCTCATATTGCAAGACATGACCAATTGCCTCTTTTTCTTTCATTGTGCATCTCTCAGAAAGGTTTGACTTAATCTTCTCTGTAACCTTTAGATAGTGAAAGATAACAATTAAATTGCTTTTTTAGCTACTTTGTCTTCAAGTTAAACAATCTGAGTTCTTTCAGGCTCTCCTCATATATCATGTATTGGGAATCCCCAATGATATTAGTGTCTAAACTCTTTTCAGTTTGTTGACATTTCTCTTTTACTGGTGATAGAAAAGAGGCAAAACTGGATGCCAGTGTAAAGCCAGCAATGCCAAACAGAGGGGAATAAGCACATCCTTCAGTCAGTCTGCAGTCTACCAGGCATTACTGTTGTGAGGGTACACTGGTGATTGTTTTCAGCTTGCTCCCTACCAGGATTCGGGGGTCCTTTTTTTCTCAAAGCAGCCATCCCATCGATCTGCCTCTGGACTATAGTCATATGTAGGTTTTCATGTGTCTTTTGTGATCTGTTGTGCTCCTATGTGTTTGGCATGTTTTCCTTGAACTTCAGGAGGTTCCTGTTAAGTTATACTGTGCTTACTCAGGTTTCTTTGAATAATCTTGCCACACAAATGGAAAAAAAAATCTGCTGTTAGGCTACTTATTTATATTTAATCTACAAAAGAAGTACTCATAGCACTTGGAGTAGTGGCAGACAACTGGAAAAAATGATTGAGCTGATAGCAAAATAGTTTTAATGGATAATCTGTGGGCATAGGAGTTGTTTGATGAGATGGCTATTTTGAGTCAATGTAAGGTTTTGAAGGGGGTTTATATGTGTTGGAAATTGTGTAGAATGAGAATGAGAGAATAGCTGAAATGGTTAGATGAGAATGAAATGAGTAGGGGGGACTGAGGTAGAAGAAGTGAAGAAGGTGTTAGATTTTAGGGGCTGCAAATAAATAAATAATGGGACTGAAGGGATAGGTTCTAGAGCAGATGGTCAGAGACTGGGGTTCCTAAAATGGTAGTGAGGTAAGAAATAGAGGGTAATAGGGTTTGTAGTCACGGTGGTTGGACTCACTGAGGAGTTACGACAAGGTACAGTGGGGACTGGATTGTTCCCAAGACTGCAAAGTGAAGGAGGTAAGTTATTGTGATACTGAATAGCGCTTTCCAAGCAAACATCCTATGCATCAGGGCTTATTACAGAAAAGACAGATGTGTGACTCAGGCTTGGTATACTTTTATATGGTAGCATGTCAAGGAGGTTGATGGCACAGGGCGGGTGGCCTTATGCTAACTTCAGTCATATTTTGCTTGCTAATGAGGATGGAAGGATTTGGAGAAATCAAGTGGGCTATCCCATGCTCTACCCAAATATCCAGTCTTAGTTAATTGGAAATCACTGTTGTACCGCATACATTAAGAAAAAAAAATTGTATTTCCTGTGACCTTTGCACAGAATTTTCCTTAAAAACATTACCAGTTGTAGGTCATATTTCTATAGGTGTAGGGAAAAAAAAAATAATGCAAAAAGTGTTTTATACTGGGTTTTAAAACCTTTGGTGTACTGTTTGGGGACAAGATTAATGGTTTGGGGGACTTTTTTATATTCTTGGTATCATTCGCAGCCTTTCGTATATGGAATCTATACAGCATCAGTTATTCAAATTATTGTTATAGCAGGTTTTCCTCCTACAAATAGAAATTGAAGCATCTTCTTTTGTACTTTTTTCAGAAGATTGTTGTCTATCTGCTATACAAAGAATCTCCTTTAGAAGCTGAAATACACTGCATGCTACCTGAAATATACCCCTTCTCCTAAACCCCTATTTATGTAGACAAAAGAAAAAAAAAAAAAAAAATCAGTTACTTTGCAGTTTTGTATTATGGAGTTGTTAACTACATTTTAGTCTTGCAATTTATTATATTTGTCCGTAATGCTTGAGTAATACCAGTATACATTTGTTGAAGTTGCCAGGAAACTTATTATCCTACCATTAGCACAATTCTGTACCTATAAAAGACTCTCAAAAATATATGCTAGCTTCTGTATTATATTGTATGTTAATTTGTGGTTGAATACTGAGTATTTTTTTAATTTTATGTAATGAACTAAACAAATCACTGCCTTTATTTAGCAGATTTTATCATTTCTGTCTTCCACCCTTATTTTTTGTACGTACAAAATTTATGTCTGTACATTTTTTAATATTTCTATTTTTAAATAGAAAATATATAAAAAAAAATTCTATTTCTAAGATTTTACTTTAAGCTGCAACTACTGAAGTATTTGTGGACCAATATTATTTATCTAACCCTCTGTTCCTTCCTACATGGATTTTAGTCTGTATGCAAATTTTCCCTGTTTTTCCATTAAATGTCTTACAGTTTTACTTTTTTTCTGTTTTAAGGCCCATGTGAGTATTTAAGCACGTAACTTTTTTACTTTTTTTTTCAGTTTACAGCAGTGAAATGTTAAATTTGTAATGTTTTGTGAAAATCAAGAGGAGATTACACAGTTCTCTATAACCAAATAAAAATATTACTGCCAATGAGAAATAGTCTCGATGTAAGTTCTTTCAAGAGGCAAGTGTATGCTATTTGTATGAATCTTGCTGAAAGGACTCATAGTAGTTCCTGATAGCATATTAATAACTTAGGAGGCATTTTTGTTATTTCATGTTTACTCCTGATTTTGTTAGCTGTAACAAGAACAAAAATGGGGAATGCTATGTTATACTAAAATGTATTTGTGTTTATTCCTAGAAAGTATTTTTTCGAGAAGAAATGGCATCCAGCATTGAAAATGAAAAGAGTGTGAATCCTGTGCTCAGAATAAGTCAACTTGATGCTCTGGAACTAAACAAAGCTCTGGAACAACTAGTGTGGTCCCAGTTTACCAGCTGTTTTCATGGATTTAAACCAGGGGTGTTGGCTCATATTGAACCAGAAGTTAAAGCATTTCTGTGGCTTTTACTGTGGAGATTCACCATCTATTCTAAGAATGCAACTGTGGGACAGGCTATTTTGAATATTCAGTACAAGAATAACTTATCTCAGACAGAGAAATACCAACCTCTGAGCAAACACCAGAAGTTATGGTATCTTATTTTCACTGTTGGTGGAAGATGGCTGGAGGAAAGATGTTACGATTTCTTTAGCAATCGCCAACTGCAATCTGTCAGCAAAATCAAGCAATATATTAATTTTGGAGCTGGACTTCTTAAAATTTGTGGACTTGTAAATTTTCTGATTTTTCTTCAGAAAGGAACATTTGCAACACTTACTGAACGCATTCTAGGAATTAAGTCAGTTTTTTGCAAGCCACAGAATGTTCGCCAGGTAGGATTTGAATACATGAACAGGGAGCTGTTGTGGCATGGCTTTGCTGAATTTCTGATCTACTTGCTACCACTTATTAATGTACAGAAACTGAAACTCAAAATTTGTTCTTGGTGTTTGCCTATTGCCAATCTTTCTAATAGTGAAAAAACAGTAGCAGCTCACTACAAGGTGTGTTCGCTGTGTGGGGAATGGCCTACCATGCCACATACCATAGGCTGTTCACATGTGTTTTGTTACTACTGTATTAAAAGTAACTATTTACTTGATATGTATTTTACCTGTCCTAAGTGTGGCTCAGAGGTACACAGTCTTCAGCCACTGAAATATAAAATTGAGATGACAGAATTACATATCTAATAAGGAGGTTGTTCTATTCTTGTACTGCATATGAAATATATTAAAGATGAATGGAAAAAAATCAGAAATTACTGTAATCAGACAGCTTGAAAGACAGCTTTGGAAATTCTTTAAGCCTTTTCTGGTGTTATTTTTTTTACTGAGTAACAGTGCCAACTTGCATCTCTGAATAAAGGAAAACAAAAAAGTTTGCAGGTTCTTCTACTCTCTCAGACTACTTGATCCCATTTTGGTACCCCTCTGTTGTCTTCTTAGATCATGGTCTGGCAATCTACCGCTTCCTAAGTTTATGCTGTATTCTTCCCTCAAGGGTAGATGAGAAGATACTCGATTCACTTGGGGGATTTTCTCAGCATTGTTTTAAAAGTTTCTGCTATTGCCAACGTAGCTATATGGATTTTGTGCAGAGGTCATCCTAGTCACACCTAAAGAATAGTTTTAACTTTGAATATTTAAAATTTGAATTTACAGTATAATGCGCCACTGATAAAGAGCAAGGTGTAAGATGAAGTTTTACATCGAATGATTGTTAATAGCTTTCATCGCATTCAGTCACCATGACAAGGCATTTTCTTTTTGTAACTTGTAATTGCTTTCTTATAAATAGATCATTAGCTTCAAGTGATCCATTTGTCAACAGACAAAACATTAACTTGTGCCCACAAGAGATACAACCATCTCCCTCCTGATCAAAGTGCTTCTTCATGAGGTAACCCACTTTCTCACCTATACGTATGCCTTTGATCTTCAGTGATTCACATGTGACCACACCCTGCTTTTCCTGTCAAGCTGAGGGATCCAGTCCATCACCTATTGGAACGTGGAAGCTTCCTGTGGTAACCCACATTATTCCACATTATTCTTAATCAGACACTGTAGGAAAAAAAAATAATTAAAAAAAAAAAACCACAAATAAAAAAAACTATTTAATTACAAGATTATGGTCTTGTAATCTCTCATTATTATCTCATCATCTTGACATCTCTCATGTCATTAGTGATAGGACCAGAGGGAATGGTTTCAAGCTACGGCAGGGGAGATTCAGGCTGGACATGAGGAAGTATTACTTTTCAGAAAGGGTGGTCAGGCACTGGAATGGACTGCCCAGGGAGGTGGTGGAGTCACCGACCCTGGGGGTGTTCAAGGAAAGGCTGGATGTTGTGTTGAGGGACATGGTTTAGTGGGAGCTATTGGTAATAGGTGAATGGTTGGACTGGGTGATCTTTTAGTCTTTTCCAACCTTGGTGATTCTATGATTCTATGATTCTAAGATGCTTTCTTTTGGACTTGCAGTTCTTTCTTTGGTGTGGTCAGGCTAGGTGCCAAACCTCACTAACAGCTATGTACCACACAGAAAATAGATCAAGCCCAGATGTGTGTGTGTAGACATACCAAAAAGATAGGTAACTGTTTCTGTTTTGAAGTTAGTACTATTTGTTTTCTCTGTTGGCTTCATGATGTTTTTATTCCCTTTTTAAGGCTTCATCCATTTACTCTCTTTATGTTTGTTTGTTTTTTCAAATTTTCAGTCCTTTCTTAACAGAAATCTTTACCCAAAAGTATGTAATTAACACAAAAATACATTTTGTCCTGCTTTGGCTTTTAAAATTTGTAACTGAAGCAGAATAATGATATTAATAAAAATGCTGGAAAACTCTTCATATGTTTTGGTTTGATTGAGAATTAACAATTATTCTGTGTTTTTGAAACATTTAGATTAAAGGAGTTGCAGAATGCTGATTCCCAGTTTCCACTAACCACCACTCTGTACTCCGTATGCTGTAAAAGAGATCTTGTCTTAAGTAGTGTTATGGAAGACCTGAAAGCAGGAGTTCCAGTGTTCTGCAAAAGAAATTACAGATTTAGTATCTTACTTCTGTATTACCTGGAAATGTCTATTTATTTTTCAATAAATGTAAACTCTTATGGAGGAGGGTAATTTGGACAAAATGGTGAAAACAAGATGTTAAGAAAGGCAGGGCAAATACAATCCAAACTGAGGGATATACTTATTTGAGACTGTAATTACTATTGTCTGGGATGCATCATTCTTATGAAAACCAAGTTAGCAAATAAAACATGCTTCTTAAGAGTAGGTTCTGAAGTTTGCTTTTATTACTATTTTTTTTTTTTAAATCTTAAGACACCTATTTTGTTTGTTTGGGGTGCTTTTTTGTTTATTTAATCTTTTGAATGCTATAAGCTACTTACCATGCCTATTTGATAGTTTGGCCCTCAGGCTATTTCATGTTTATGAGATCAAAATGCAAAGTGGGAAACAAGTTTATAATTACTATTCTTTTTTAAAAGTATTTGATTTTATGTTGCAAAGCAAAAAATTCTTAAAACTTCTCTAGCAATAAATTGGCAACTTTTCCACCTTTCTGTGTGTTCACTTGTTTTGCATCAGGAAAAAAATACTGTGGCATGGCTGCGCACACAGAATAAGAGGCATATACTTGCTGCCATGTTAGATATTAAAGCTGATGGTCATTTGCTTACAACTGAAATCCCAGAGGGAAGTTTTAAAATGATGCTTTATGCCTTTTCAATGCCGAAATCTTGTTCATTTCCGGATAGAATTGATGAAGGAGATCACAGCTCCTTTCCTTTAGCATCTCAGGAGGCTTTTCCATGTTGTCATTTAAATGCCTACTTAAAAATCTTTCTGCAGTCTTAATGGCATAGGTCCCCCCTCATTCCAGGGGAGCCCTCTTTCAAGGCAGAATCCAAGTAAAGCCTGACAAGGTCATTGAATAGATAGCTTTCAAACAAAAGTTTGTTTGGGGATTCCAATTAGCCTGGTGTACTGGACCAGAGGATTACAAAAACATATGCAGAGTATCTGCCAAGGCCAAGCAGTGTCCATTCCATTCCCTGGAGCACACCTTGGGTTTTGTACCTCTGCTTAAAATGTTAATGCTTACTGCACACAAACCCAGTCTGGGTAGTAGGTATAGGCAGACTTGTTTTGCAATAGTGTCTTTTTTGCAGGAGGGAGAAGAGGTTCTTTTATATCTATATCTATATACCAGGCATGAGATTAAGAAACAACGGTTCAAATGTTGGTCTGATGAGTTTATTACAAATCTTAATTAGGGAGATGGGCTAGGGGAGGATGGACACTATTATGAATTAGGATAATGGGGAAGGGAAGGAGGGCAACAGAAAGGATGGGAAAGAAGAAGCAAGGAGTCTTTGTAGGCAGCAAGAAGAAGGTAGTCACCACCATGGATCCAGTGTGGCAGTTCGTAGTTCGGTCTTTGATCTTCAGTAGTGATGGGTCGTTGGACATTGTTGTTC
Source organism: Centrocercus urophasianus (assembly GCF_019232065.1). Classification (NCBI taxonomy): domain Eukaryota; kingdom Metazoa; phylum Chordata; class Aves; order Galliformes; family Phasianidae; genus Centrocercus; species Centrocercus urophasianus. Next base: position 28,242,663 of record NW_024884253.1, read on the forward strand.
TGTTGATGATGACAGTGACCGTGGCGATGATGGCCCCTTTTCAGTGGTTCCAAAGTGGTTGAGTCAGCTCTCTGTGGAGTGGCAGCTTCTGGCTCTGGGATCTCAGCAGGAAACGCCTTTGTTCCTATCTTCCGGTCCTTGTCAGCAGATAAAAGGGAACAGGGAGGTGCCAACTTGTATCTTGCCTTCACAGGATACAATGGCATCATCCCGCAATCTCCCATAGCAAACAGGAGTTATTTGGTCACAGGCTAGATCTTCCACCAGTATAAAGTCCTGAGCACTCTCTTCCAAAGGTAAACAGCTCCAAAGAAATGCTTTCAAATGTAAAATTGTCCACACAGTGATGTTGATTGCCACACAGCAACACCCATCTCTCATCTCCTAGAATCTTATCACAAGAAATACCAAGCAAGCAAGCTTTGAGCCAGAAAGCAAAGAAGGATTCATGCAAACAGTTGTTACAGGTAGATGTTAGAAGTAGCTTTTAGTAAAAAATCCCCAGTTGCACTTCTCTAGACCCAGGTCTACTTGGAGAACTGAATGATACAAGGTACAATAAAGTTGGCTGGAGTGTCAGCATTCATCTCAAATAATTGGTACACTTTCAAGGAGATATTTCAAGGAGCAGAAGGCTGTTCATCTGCAATCTACATTATGCTGTATTTTAAGAGGTATAAAAAGGAACTAACTACACAAAGACATTAGAGTGGCCCAGGGGAGAGATTGACTCTTCTCTCTTCTGCCATTAACCATACTCACTACAACTGTTCATCTAATCTTTGACTGCAAAACTCTGAAATTTGATTAAATTGGCTTAAGAGTTTCATCATATCCTCTAGGTTTAGACAGTTCCAACTTGTTTAGAGATCTTACCCAAATAATCTCCAGGACACAATATGCAAATGAAATAGATGCAACTTTGCATCTCCAAATTGTCTCTGCAGTTGGGAAGGATTCATCTGAAGCAATAACTGGTAAAGATCCTTCCCTCAGATACACTGCCTTAATGGAGAAAAATGTGATAACTTAGTGGTTCTGTAGAAGTCTTCAGGTAAATATGTCTGATTCCCTAACAAGATTGCTAGCCTGCCTCTGTAGTTCACAAACCATATTATTATAGAATCATAGAATAGCCTAGGTTGAAAAGGACCACAATGATCATCGAGTTTCAACCCCCTCCTATGTGCAGAGTCATCAATCAGCAGACCAGGCTTCCCAGGCCTCCAGGGATGGGGCATCCACAACCTCCTTGGGCAACTAGTTCCAGTGCGTCACCACCCTCTGTGTGAAAAACATCCTCTTAATATCTAACCTAAACCTCCCCTGTCTCAGCTTAAGATCATTCTCCCTTGTCCTATCACAATCTACCCTCATAAATAGCCATTCCCCCTCCAGTTTATATGGTCCCTTCAAGTACCAGTAGGCTATAATGTGGTCTCCAGAGAGCCTTCTCTTCTGCAAGCTAAACAAGTCCAATTCCCTCAACCTTTCCTCACAGGAGAGGTGCTCCAGCCCTCTGATCACCTTAATGGTCTTTCTCTGGACCCGCTCCAAGCACTCCACATCCTTCTTGTACTGGGGGCCCCAGGCCTGGACACAGTACTGAAGATGGGGGCTCACAAGAGCTGTGTAAAGGAGAACAAATCACCTCCCTCTCCCTTCTTTATTGCAGCCCAGAACACAGTTGGTCTTCTGGGCTGCAAGCGCACACTGCTGGCTCATCCACCAGGACCCCCAAGTCCTTCTCCGCAAGGCTGCTCTCAAGGAGATCTTCCCCCAGCTTGTATAAATACCTGGGATTGCCCTGACCCAAGCGCAGCACCCTGTACTTGCCCTTATTGAACCTCATTAGCTTTTCATGGCCCCACTTCTCCAGCCTGTCCAGGTCCTTTTGGATGGCTTCCCTTCCTTCCAATGTATCGACTGCACCGCTCAGCTTGGTGTCATCCACAAGCCTGCTGAGCGTGCACTCAATGCCATCATCGATGTCACTGATGAAGATGTGGAAGAGCACTGGTCCCAAGACCGACCCCTGAGGGACACCACTTGTGACCGGCCTCCACCCTGACACAGAACCACTGATCACAACCCTTTGGCTGTGACCAGGCATCCAATTCCTAATCCATCAAACAGTCCATCCTTCAAATCCTCACTTCACGTTTAGAGAGAATTATGTGGTGAGGGTCCATGTCAAAGGCTTGCAGAAGTCCAGGCAGATGACATCCACTGCCCTTCCCCAGTCCACCAAAGCCGTCACTCCATCATAGAAGGCCACCAGATTGGTCAGGCAAGATCTGCCCATGCTGGCTGTCTCGAATCACCTCTTTATCTCATATGTGCCTTAACACAGCTTCTAGGAGAATCTGCTCCATGATCTTCCCAGGAACAGAGGTGAGGCTCACCGGCCTGTAGTTCCCCAGGTCTTCCTTTCTCCCCTTCTTAAAAATGGGAGTAACGTTTCCCTTTTTCCAGTCACCAGGGTCTTCACCAGACAGCCATGATTTTTCAAATAAGATGAGAGCAGCTCGGCAACCACATAAGTTATCTCTTTCAGAGCCCTAGGATGGATATCATCTGGCCCCATTGACTTACAAACGTTCAATTTCTTGAGGAAGACTTGGACTTGTTCCACCATTACAGTGGGACAGAAACCACTCCACACACCCTCACCTAAAGGCTCATGGTCCTGGCAGACATGGGAAGCCTGACCACCCGTGAAGACTGAGGCAAAGCACTCACTGAGAACCTCAGCTTTTTCTATGTCTGAGGAAGCCAGCTCCCCACTACCTTCCATCAGAGGGGGAACACTCTCCTTGGCCTGTCTCTTCCTGCCTATGTACCCGTAGAACCCCTTCTTGCTATCTTTCACATCCCTTGCCAAGTTCAGCTCCATCTGTGCCTTGGCTTTCCTAATCCTATCTCTACACACACAGACAACAGCCCTGTATTCCTCCCAGGATACACAACCTTGCCTTCACTTTCTGTACATTTCCCTCTTTTCTCTCAGTTTAAGCTTCAGATCCTTGCATAGCCATGACGGTTGTCTGCCTCCCCTGCTCGACTTCTGCTGGGGAATACATAAAGACAAGATGTGAAAAGGATCTGGTATTTATGCCAAGACAAGGCAAACACTAGGGCTGGGAGAGTAGAAGGGTGCCTGTTACAACAAAGACAGTAGTGTTTGTGGTGGTTTTTTCTCTTACACTGGATTTTGTACTAGTTTAAAACTAGAAGAGTTTTAAAACACATGCTGCCTTAAAACAGGTTTACTACTGGTTATGTGATTGCTGTGTGTCCTACAACTCTAATCTTGAAAATTTCTTGGCAGTCATATGTGTTGTAATAAGTGACAGCAGCGCAGTTGTCATTCTGGATTATGGTACTGAACCTGTCACTGGAAATCTCCATCTTTTAGATGCACCAAACCACAACAGGAGTTGAACATCTGACTGAACACTCTATGGAAAACTCAGTTATCTGGATAAAAATGCATGGCCCATTAAAAAAAGAAGGCACAAGCAGCATTCATGGAACAAACATAGCAGCTAATCAAGCTTTTATGAAGTTGCTTTTGCATCAATGAGAAGAAGGTGCCAATCTGTCTGTACTCAAGTAGGCAAGAGTTTCTCATATGAGTGACTACCAAAGCCATATCTAAAAAGGTCAATTAGCAAAAGCCCATGTGATGTAGAAATAATGTTTATTGATAACCACTAACTTCAGGCTCCTTTGGTAAAGGGTCCTACCAAAGACAGTGGATCCTGTGAATTGTTTCACATAATAAGGCCAATTGGTTTAAAGTATGTTTCAAAGATAGATTCAGAAAGCTAATAATTGCCATTACTTCAGGGTAGCATTCATAATGCTAACAAACCATCCCTGACATGTTCAATATTATTCAAAAGATCAGAGCCAGAATAAAGGCAGTGAGAGGTATTGGACACAGGAATCAAAGATCTACAGAACTGTGGCATTAGGATAAATGACACAAGGATCTCAAAGAGGGTGTTTTACACGTGAAAGCTTTTGCTGTCACTGCTGTCAATTGCATATACATAATGGTTCCATGAAGTAGCAGCAGAATTTCTCCTACAAAACCAATCTTTGAATAGTCAGAATATGTTGTAAACAAAAGAATGGGATGGGCAATTAGTCAAGTGGCACAGCTTCTATTATATGCACTGTAGAAAACAAGATAACAGTTAAGTCATGCCAAGCCATCAATCTCTAGGTTTGCAGAAGATATAGATGGAACTGCACCGTGCCTTCTCAACTACACCTTTACAGAATAGATATAACCAATTGCAGCAACAGTGGTCAGTGTAGCAGTTTCAAATACAGATAACTCGTTATCCCACTGCTCAGTGCTACCACAATTGATCTTCACCAAAATATAGGCAGATTCAAGGAAGGGTGATACATTAGCAATACTTGTGAACCAGCATATACACAGGTTGTTCCAAAGGCAATGCCTCCTATTTATTTCAGTGGAAACTACAATAGTCTCAAGACCACAATAGCACTAGTTGATAGAGCCAATTCTCACCTATAATACGCTCACTATCCTTCAACTTAGTCGCCACTATTAGCCAATTCATGTGGGTGAGTTAATCGAGGCACTCTTCATTTTGTGATGTGACAGCTATGCATCCAGAACATGGCTTGCCTTTTGCATTGCCGTCTTCCCTGCTGAAATGCTCCACCCACTGCCTGGCTGTGGTCACATTCACAGTTTGGTCTTCATTAATGTTCAGCAAGTGTTGATGAATGTCAGTGGATGACATTTTTTCCACATGGAGGAATTCAATAACACACCTTTGCTTCATACTCATTTCTCTCTCATAGCCATTTGGTCAGATTTCCCCTCTGCTGCAAAGTACAAAATGTAATGGAATATTGGTGAGAAAGTTCGTCCTTTACAGCCATTCCACCAACATCCAACTCTGAAGCCGTGGACCAACATAATAAAAGAGGAAGCATCACCTTCCAAACAACCCTCCTAGATGTTAGATAAGGAGTAAGGAAATCTAAACGAAACAGCACTTAATTTTTTTCCACTTATGCAGCAAACACAGCTTTTGCTAAAGAAATGCAAAGTCAATTAGTCATCAAAAATAAGTATATGTTCATTTAATCATCTACAATAATACCTGGAAATATTTGGCAGGATCAAGACATTCAAGCAGTTACATCTTCTGCTGAAATTATCTTAAGCTATTGAAAAAATAAAAAGATAGTAGCAGTCAAACTCAACTCTTGTTCTCATCATCCAATGTAGGAATAAATCAATTATGCCAATTAAATTATTTAAAAAAAAAAAAAAACAAAAAAAAACTAATCATAGAAATATAACCATTCTGACAGATTTGATTGTGATACGTCATTTTTTGCAATGGTCAGTTCTGGCCCCCAAGGTATCAGTTAAATCTGTGCTTAAAGGAGATTTAATGATTTATTTTTATTATTTTATTTTGGTACTGATACGTACTTCACAATTTTGTCATTCTCAGGATAGTTGCTTAAGAATTGTGATTTTCTCATGTAGTCAAGATATTGCAGAAAGAAGAAGCATCTTACATGCAGACACAGTAAGCTCATAGACAGAACAAGAGGAGGGGCTTGCAAAGAAGAGCAGGTACTTAGCTGATTACAGAGAGACATTACCTGGTTGTGACAAATTGCTCATAAGCATAATTTTCTTCCACATTTCAGATCTACATCTTGAAGAAGAAGCATGTTTTTGGAGAAAAGTATTTATTGTACTTTAAAGTACGTTAACAAAGACAACAGTGTTATTACAGTGTCTGTTTTTTCTCATAGAGAATGGAGAGAAATTTTAATTCTATTACAGAAGTAAAAGCTCTTCTTTTGGCATTTTGTAGGCAGATGATATTCTGCTAGTGACTGTCTTTTTTGTAATGTGTTAGTCTAAATTCTGAATTCTATTATTTCACATCTACAGCAGCTCAAAGTATATTTTTTTATAAACAGCAAACTTCACCTCATAAAAATTCATTACATAAGGGCATAAACAAGTACTTTTCCTTCCAGTCATTGGCAGTAAGTGATTCATCAGTTTTCCACAGAAAACCAATTTCATTGCAGATGTTCTGTAATTTCCAGACTCCCTGAATTGTAGAATCATATCATCCAATCCTAGTGCAAGAAATGTAGATTTATAAAAAAAAAAAAAAAAAAAAAAAAAAAAAAAAAAAAAAAAAAAAAAAGGCAGGCTGGGGGGAAAAAGGCTGTGCTTAGTCTTTTTAATAGGATTGAATATCATTTGCTGTCTCATCAGTTTTGTGAAATAACCATAAAGTAATCAGTTTGCCATTCTTTCCTTTCCTATAGAGGCTATCAATTTACCCACAATGCTGATTCCATACTAAGTGCATAAGTGAATAACTTGCAGCAGAGAAAAAACCTTACTTTGAGGTTAAACAAAATGTAACTGGTTTGCATAGCTGTTTCTCTTCCCTCCTTCATTACTTTCTACTTTCCTTTACTCCCTGTCTCCTTCTGTCCTTTCCTCATTCCCTTCTCACTTAGACCAGTTATTAGGAAACAGGTAATGCATTAAATAAAACAATAGTGAAAATAATACCTCAAAATACAGAATTTTTCCTTAGTTATCAGCTGCTAAGTCAATTGTTTTATCCCTGAAATACGAGATGATACTAAAAACTCCTCTTTGCAAATATATGCAATTCAGTTTAATTCTATTCTATGCAGCATATAGGATCCAACCAACTACACTTCCAACTTCATTTCTGATAGCTGGAGAAGGGGAAGGCGACAAAGGTATACATTCAGGTGAAAACAGAGTGAAAGAGTTTGAAACATGAACTGAAAGAGTAACAGACAGGCATACTGCAGGAAGCAGAAATAATTTTTTTCCAGTAAAGAGATTGAATTTCCCCATCAAGGCCAATACAGGGTTGAATTTGGCCCTTACAGAAGAAGCTGGTAGTAGCAAAATTCACAGATGAAGCCAGCAAATGGATATTGTCTTACATTGCTTTTTTCTTTTGTATGCATATATGTTATGGATATTTGTCAATTTAAATAATGTAGGAAATAGGGCAGACTTTCTTAGTTAGCATTCTTCTATAATTACTGTTTAATACTTGAAGATTTAAACATGCACAGAGAATGTTGAAAATATTAGGGTGACAAAGTAAATTCCTTACACGTCAAAGTTTATTTTGCCTTCTATGCATCTGCAAGTGAAACCAGCTAGTGCACAGGTCACTGATAGCTCACAGTCTGTATTAAAAGCTTTCGATGCTGATATTCAAATTAACTTCATTGAGCTACCATAGCAATGTCAGCAATGTCATGCACAATCCTAGTCTCAGACAGAACTCAAGCATAATCATCAGTTTCATGACATTATGCTGTATAATACGGATAAACAATCATAACAATGATGTGTCTTTTTCAACAAATATCCAGGTATATATTTCATAGTTTAATGTCTTTCAGCTTCATATGAAACCCAGTATTGTCAAAGGAGAAAAAAAAGATAGAAATTAATTGGCTGTCTTCATCAGTGAAACTCGTTATTAGTTTGAAGTTGGTGCTGCAGAAGTCTATAGCTGTCTCTTTTTGTTTTGTTTACTAATCTTAACACAGCTTGAAAGAACATTTCTCCAGACATGTATGAATCACTAAACTACTTCAGAGAAAGATATTATCCCATATCTACATCCAAAAAAGTAGTATATATTTTGATGTTGGCAAAAGTGATGAAAATCCTTAGGGAGAAAGCTAATTTTCTAAAGACTATGAAAACAGCGAAGTTTTCAGATTTAGGATTTCAGCAGTTAGTAACTACACTATGTCTACATTAGCAAACTGAACCTGTCAGGATCTTTTTTTTTTTCTTGCTCTGACCATGGTATGCACTTGCCATGTATTGCATCTATGCTCACAGACTGTACAATCTAACTTATCTCAAAAATAGAAAAAAAAGTACACTGAGGTCTCATGCTGCCTTAATGCTAAACTCCATGTGAACTTTGGTAGAACTTAGGGAGTTAGAAGAGGAGCAACAGCTCCAGTTTTGACATCACTGATTCTGTAGAAGAAACTGTGACTCCACTTCCACCAAGGTTAAATCTTCCTTGCTCCAGCCTTACAGCGTGATCTCTGGTACACAGAATTCCTGTAGGCCAGTCGTGCCAGTAAAGACTGAGGCAAAGAAGGCACTGAGTCTTTTCACTGTCCTGGGTTACCAGATCTACCATCTCCTTCAGTAGAGGCCCCACATTTTCCCTAGTCTTCCTTTTGCCACTGATATTCTTGTAGAAGCCTTTATTGTTGCCTTTGACATCCCTGGCATATTCAGTTTTCTCTGGGCTTTAGCTTTCTTAACTTGATCCATGGCTGCTCACAAAATGTCTCTGTTTTCCTCCCAGGGTAACTGTCTTTGCTTCCAGATTGATAGCTTAGATATACAAAGAAAGGGTGAACATTGATGTTGGCATTAGGTCTGCATTTCTTGTGTATACTTTGAGATAAAGCAATGGACTAAGTGCCAACCAAAGCAAAGAGAATTGTTTAGTCCTGAATTAGTGTGGTGAAGAATGAGAAATTGCCCATTAATAGTAACAAAGAATGGATTTCTTCATGTGTATTTGTATATCTGTTCATATCCTAATAGAAGGTGGTTAACTAACTATTTATTTCACTTGTAGTATTTGTAACATCGTAAACTTTCCTGTTCTTCTGAAAGCAGTGCAGCTGTCCCCCACGGTGCCAGAGCACTTGGCAAAAGTGAAGGGGCACAGCAACTGGAAACAAGAGATTTACCACGTGCAGTCTGGTGGAGCTGAAGAGAGCAACACATAAAATGAAAGTTGATTTTTACTGAGGTATTGAAAAATACAATTGAATTAAGTTTATTTTCCTTTGAGATGCTTTTCTGGAGCTGTCGGTCTGAAAAAAAATTAGCCTGCTAACTGCAGACTCCAACTGAATATGTGGGAAAAGATTTTTCTTTCTATGATGTAGCTTGCACTGACATGTAGAATGAAGGCTTAATAATGTACTTTATCATTAGTCCAATGAAATTACAGATATCAACTCTTTTAATAAATTAAAGTTATACCACATGGAGAAAAGGATTAAACCACATACAAAATTAAGGCTATCTTCATTCTTCTCTGGTCTTAGACCCATTGAAATTAAAAGGACCAGTTTCAGAAAGTTGCTAGGAGACCATAATCACAAGTGTCAGAATAATACATTTTTATTTAAAATAGGAAATGTAGATTAATGAACATACTTAAGAGATAATGAGTAAAGGTACTGAAAGCATCTATGTTCTATCAAATTTCAGGTGAAAAATTTAATTTACATGTTGAAAAGCCAATGTGAATTGAAAGTCTTCAA
>NW_024884253.1:28252071-28279805 GCF_019232065.1 Centrocercus urophasianus
TGAAGCGAAAGTGAGATGAGCCAATTCCTTTGAAGACAATTAATAGATTTAAAAGTAAACTACTGAAATAAGCGCTGTATATACAACATATTCAAAGTAGAGAGTTCTCAGCAATAAATTAAATCAATTGTACCAAAAAAATCAGCTTAAATGAGAAATTAAACTATTAAATTCAGAATAAAAGGGTACTAGGATTTCTTAAACCAAAGGTAACAACAGTATCTACTGCTGTAGGATCTGTTGATTTCATTTGTGCCATGACAATTTAAACAACTGTTATACCCTGAAAATACTAGCAGATTATTTTGCATGTAAGATTTATGATCCTTGTGATCTGGGAATCAGATGTTCAAGAATATTTTGTACTCTGGAATCTGAAACAGCAAGATATTTACTCTCTTTTCTCACTTTTAGATGTAAATAATAAAGTATAATAAAAAAAAAAAACCACTGTGATGACCACTTCAGCCTCATGAGCATAGCATGGAATATGTTCTTAATGATTCACATCAAAGTCTTAACAAGGAAATGTCAACAAGACCCATAAAAACTAATTAAAAATAATTTTAGTAATAATGACAAATTGCATCTTATAATCTAAAAGACTCTGGGAGGTGATAGGAAAGGAGATAATGGTCCAGTGTCTGGCTGCTGACCATTCCTACTGGTAAAAACAAACAAACAAACAACAAAAACATAGATACAGATCTTATGTTTTTATAATGATGTTCCCACATTAAAAATGAAATTATCAGTTTAATTAAAACTACCATTTTCAAACTTCTAACAAACCTCCACTGGATGTGTTTAAAAACCATCTGGATGTGGTGCTCAGGGACATGATTTAGCGTTGGGCTGTTAGAGTTAGGGTATGGTTAGGTTGTGGTTGGACTCAATGATCTTTAAGGTCTTTTCCAACCTGTGCGATTCTATGATTCTATGATTCTGTTTTGCTAAATCTCTTAGGGAAAAACTTGTTTACTAACACAACAGGAATCACAAAATTCACTTGAAATTATGGTAGTTTGAATTAAATTTTTCATGTGGGATCATCATCATAAAAACAACAGAATAATAGATTTCTTTGTTGGTTGCTCTTAATAAATAGTAGACACTTAATTTTTTTACTTTTTATTTTTTTACCATGCTATCATGTAGTTAATTCTAACTTAAATATTTCTAATAAACTATAATATTCATAGGTTTAATTCTAAGTGAAGCATGTTCTATTCCTAATAAAAAACTGTAGTTGCATGCAGTGAGAAAACATTTGTGCCTAAAGCAATTACAGTGCAGGAATAATACATTTTTGGTGACGTTAGTTGAAATGACAGCTACTCACACAGGGAGAGCATAACCTGAAATAGTGTTTCACTTAAAAACAGAATAGATTACTGTCATTTTAACTGTTGGCTCTCATTTGAATAATTGCATAACAAAAAATTAAAACTGATAGTTTTCCACTATCCAGTAAGTGAATGAAATAAAGGAAAAAGCATCTTTATAACCAAATAATGTTAAATAATAAGAACAGCAAGCATGGTTTGTGTGTCAGAAAAAGTTCAAAAAGTTCAAAAATGGCCTATATTTCCAAATTTTAGAGCTCCTGCTGGATAAATTGTCTTTAAGAGTTCCTACAATGCTGTTACTTTTGATCTGAAGATAATTCTCCTAGTAAATTGAAAAGTTCTGGAACTATATATTCCTCCTTTAAACAATGTTTTTATTGCCTACCAAAAAGAAAAATGAATAAGAAAAAAAATATACTGTTAGTATAGCTTGATAAAATTAAAGACTTAGATAAAATGTATTTAAATATATATAGCATCATTATTTAGACATTTTTATATAGCATGATGTAACTCAGGAATTTTTATTTTTCATTTTTTATTTTAAATTTTAATTTACCACCATTTTTCAAATCCTTATATTAGGGTATGAATTCTAACATACTGGAAGTATAGCATGAGTGATCGGCTAATAATTAGCAAACTTAATTCATTAATATAATGCAAAGGAAAAAGCAAGGTAATGCACTGTTTAAATAAACGGACTCATTTTCTTTGCGCTCTTTCAATGAATTATTTTCTGTAACAGCAGAGTTCTCTCTTCTTAAAAATCTTCAGAAACCAGTTAGAAGCTATATTTCATAGATACTCTAAGGGAAATAAAAATATATTGAAATTAGTGGTTTCCAAGGAACATTTAAGTAAGAATTTTATACCATTTTTATGTTTGTTCTATATAAAATTGCTAAATAATAAGCAAGATAGATGTTATTAATTCTTAAGCAGAAATGATCAGGCTCTAAAACAATATTCAATAAAGTATTATTACTGCACTTAAGTCCAAGCTAGGTATCCATATGCCTACAAAATTTCTGGACACTTTTCATTCTACAGTACTTACGTTACTACAGAAAATTTCTGTTTCATCTAATATTCTGGTACTATATGTGACCCCAAAATACAGCTCTTTCAGGAGATCTGAGCATGCAATAGCCTGGCCTTAGTCTAAGATGATAGGGGATCTGTGGAGTACCTGTACTTCTGCCCATGTCTCCTGAAAGGCCTTTTACAGCAGTTGTGCACCAAATTCTCCAAGCATGCACTGATAACTATGAGTCCAAAACAATGCAGAATAAGGTGATGATAAGTAAACAGAACCACAGAATCACAGAATCATAGGGTTGGAGGGGTCCTCAAGGATCATGAATCTCCAATCCCCCTGCCACATGCATGGCCACCAACCTCCACATTTAATACTAGACCAGGCTGCCCAGGGCCACATCCAATCTGGCCTTGAACACCTCTAGGGACGGGGCATCCACAACCTCTCCGGGCAGCCTGTTCCAGAACCTCACCACTCTCTCTGTAAAAAATTTCCCCCTGACATCCAACATAAATCTCCCCTCCCTCAACTTAAAACCATTTCCCATCATCCTGCAGTTATTAACCTTTTCAAAGAGTTGATCCCCTCCTATAGGTAGGCTCCCTTTAGGTACTGAAAGGCTGCAATGAGGTCACCCTGCAGCCTTCTTTTCTCCAGGCTGAACAAGCCCAGTTCCCTCAGCCTGTCTTTATAGGGGAAGTGCTCCAGTCCCCTGATCATCTTCATGGCCCTCCTCTGGACCCTCTCCAACAGCTCCCTGTCTTTTTTGTACTGGGGGCTTCACACTTGGACACAGTATTCCAGATGGGGCCTCACAAGAGCAGAGTAGAGAGGGACAGTCACCTCCCTGTCCCTGCTGGCCAACCCTCTTCTGATGGAGCCCAGGATACCATTTGCTTTCCAAACCGCAAGGGCACACTGCTGGCTCATGTTAAGCTTTTCATCTATCAAGATCCCCAGATCCTTCTCTGCAGGGCTACTCTAAAGGACTGCTCCTTCCAGTCTGTATGGATGCCTGGGATTCCTCTGGCCCAAATGCAAAACCTTGCACTTTGCCGTGTTGAACCTCATTATGTTCACATGGGCCCACCTCCCAAGCCTGCTGAGGTCCCTCTGAATGGCATCCGTTCCTTCCACTATGTCAGTTGCACCACTCAGCTTGGTGTCATCAGCAAATTTGCTGAGGGTTCTGTCATCAGTGTCACTGATAAAGATGTTAAAGAGCACCAGTTCCAAGACAGACCCCTGGGGGACACCGCTCGTTACTGGCCTCCACCTGGACATAGAGCCATTGATGACCACCCTCTCTTTGTGGCCTTTCAACCAGTTTCTTACCCATCAAGTGGTTCACCCATCAAATCCACATTCCTCCAATTTGCAGATAAGGATGTGGTGGGGGACCATGTCAAAGGCCTTGTCAAGTCCAGGTAAATGGACGCCTTTCCCTTGTCCACTGATGCCATCACTCCATCATAGAAGGCCACCAGATTGGTCAAGCATGACCTTCCCCTGGTGAAGCCATGCTGGCTGTCTTGGATCACATACCCATTCCTCATGTGATCAAGCATGTTGTGCAGGATGATCTGTTCCATGATCTTCCCAGCCACAGAGGTGAGACTCACCAGCCTGTAGTTCCTTGGGTCTTCCTTGTTCTCTTTCTTGTAAATGGGAGTGACGTGACCCTTCCTCCAGTCATCCGGGACCTCACCTGACAGCCATGACTTTTCAAATATGATGCAGAGTGGCTTGGCAACCACCTCAGCCAGCTCCCTCAGAACCTTGGGATGCACACTATCCTACCCCATAGACTTGTACACATTGAGTCTCATGAGTCAGTCTCAGCAAGCCCAGTAGGTCCTTACCAAGCCACACCAGCTTCCTACCTCCTCTGCCCACTTTCTTATTCAGAGGGACGAAGAGTTCTTGTGCTCTCAGGAAGGCATCCTTGAAGAGCAGCCAGCTCTCTTCAACATCTTTGTTTTTAAAGGCAGCATCCCAGGGGACCTCGGCCAACAGTCCATTGAACAGCTTAAAGTTCGCTCTTCCAAAGCTCAGGGTCCTGATGCCACTCTTTGCCAGGCCCACATCCCTTGAGATCACGAACTCAACCAGGGCATGGTCTGTTTCCACATTGGTGAGCAGCAGGTCCAGCAACGCTTCACCTCTGGTCAGTCTGTCCAAAACCTGGACCAGAAAGTTATCATCAACACATTCCAAGAGCCTCCTAGACCTCTTGCAACTCACCGTGTGGTCTTTCCAAGAGATATCCGTATGGTTGAAGTCCCCCATTGGGACAAGAGCCCATGAGCACAAAGCCTCCTGCATCTGAAGCAAGAAAGCCTTGTTGACAGTCTCCCCTTGATCAGGTGGCCTGTAGTATACTCCTATTACCAGCTCGCCTATGTTAGACCCATCCCTAATTCTAACCCACAGGTTCTAAACCTGTTTCTGACCTTTCCTCAGAGGGAGCTCATCACAGTCTATCCATTCTTTGACAATAGAGGGCAAGTCCCCCACCCTTCCTACCTAGCCTATCTCTTCTGAAGTGCCGATACCAATGGTGGTATTCCAGTTATGGGAGTCATCCCACCATGTTTCCATGATAACAACAAGGTCATAAACCTCCCTATTCACTTTTATATGTTGGGATTCAGTACTTGAGGGGAATAAATATCAACTTCCATAGATGTTGATGGGAAATTAATCATTCAACAGTAAGAACTGATGGCATTCAGTCCATGAGTGAATATATTATGCTCTCTTTTCTTCTTTCTCTACTGGACCTAAATCATATTCTGAATGACTCATATGTGAGAGGTTCACCTGAGAACCTAAAATTTCATTTTACTGTTATAAAAAATTAGAAATTGTTATGTCACTGTGTTCAGCTCTGAGAAGTGACTAAAGATAAAATACTTCTTGCAGTCTTTCTTAGTAAAGACCAAAACATTTCCATTTTTGCCTATCATACAGCACTTTACTCTCTTTCTGGTCTTGAGACCAAAAAACAGTTCAGTATGTAGATCTTAATATGTTATATAAGAAAATTATCCTATTCTTGAACAACAAGATCTTCAGTTTACATAGCTATTTTAGGTAACTTAAAGGCATAATTTTTCTTTTTTGTTTTCCTTATAGCTTGCAACTGCAGTACCAATTATCACATAGGAAAAGGTAAAATTTAAGTGAAGAGTTATCTTTCATATTGAAATCTGTGTAGATATGCATGCAGTATATATATCAAAGGTAAGTTGTGGTGTATATATATACACACACACACTTCAAAATTTGGTAATCTGAGGACAGAGATTTGCAGCTGTGCAGTACCTTCTCCATACAGCAAATTTGCTCTGAGTCTTTATTCACATCGAAATATCCATAGATGCATTCAGATTCTTACTGAACAGAGATTGGGGTTACATTTCCTTCGTCTCAGATGAGCAGTGAGACAGTGTAATAAAAGTAAATGTGTCTCTGTCTGCTGTTCCACTCCCATCTTCAAAGATGTTGACAGTGTTCAACTGTTATCTTGAACAGCATTTTTATCCTCCTAAACACTACATGAATTTCATGCATAAAACTGAGATGTAGAATTTTATGCCTATGAGACACAGAAAGAGTGACACGAATAGGAACTGTATAGTCTTACCCAGTGTACAGTTCCATCACAATAGTTTTACACAAGAGGAATGTAGTAATTAAGTTTACAGATCCATCCTAAGTCCTATCCAGGCATTTTGTTTTGATACCACTGCTTGCAAATGTTTATCTATCTGTGACGGATAGGAGAGAGGGCACAAAAGGGGGATTGTCAGTTCAGACTATATTTCATTCTTAGTGACAGCCTTCTATTGCAGTTCCCTATCAGCTGAAAGTCAAAGTGCAACTTGGAGGTAAATTTAGGATTGATCCCCTTTTCTGCAAGGCACTTGGCTGTGGGCTGTGTCGAAGCAGGGAATCCTTTCAGTGGGCAAGGGGAGTCCCTGTCAGGGAGCAGCTGCCGGGCACCATTATCCCTCCTCTTGGCAGCAGTGCTCTGACATGGCAGAGGTGGGCCCTGGGGTGATATGGCCACCCCCTGTAAATACAAAGGCAACCCCTAGGGAGCCAACAACTGAGGACAGTGAACAGAACAGGAAGAAAGTTTGCCATCAACCAACCGACCATCTGCCATCAACCATCACTACCTCCCTGGGTAGGTTATTCCAGTGCCTTACCAATAAATACTTTACACTAAAAAATTACTGAAGGGTTTGAGTGACCATAATCTACATTTTTAAAGAAAATATTTATCTCATTATATATTCATATATAATTATATATTTCATATATATTATATATTTCATTATATATTTCATATCTAACAAACAATGCAATTGAAAGAGTAGTTCTGTTTATTGTTTTGTGGGGTTTTTGCTTTTGGGTTTTTTATTTCAAGTCTAGTTAATCCTTCTAAAAAATGTGTAATGGATTTTTGTGTTGGAGGAGTAAGACTTTCTCAAAGGGCCATATTTTCAGAAAGTGTCAGACATAGGGATTCTAACAAGTTCTTCATAGTGGGGTGCATAAATCAGGATACCTGGAATCCATGGTCACTTTTGAAAATCTTCACAATCTCATTTCAAAATTTTAATCCAATTTCTTTTTTTGGAACTGCAGCCATTCTGTGAGTTTATGTTAGCAGTTATCATTTATGAAAACGTATGCTGCCCCAATTTCACAGGTCCTTAATTACCCATCTCCTCCCACAGAAACCATTAGCAAGTGATACATGATAAGCATTTCTTAAAATATAACATGGAATGCAAAGCAATGTGTCAAGCTATTCAGAAACTATGCATATTTTGGTGACTCAGAACAATGCACAGTAACATAAGGAGATTAATAAAATTAAGAGTTCATATTCGTTCCCAGTTCCATTTGGTCTTATTTAAATTCTGGGCTGTCCTAAGGTTAAAAATAAGCCTTTCTTGTTCAAGCTTTTAAATTGTAGCTTTAATCCTTTGTCTCATTTAAATTTGATAGACTATATTCAAAGCAGATGGACTATAAATATTCATGAATTCTTTATTTATTTATTTTGTGAAATGCTACCCATTGCAAACCAAAGAGGTCAGCAAAATGCAATTTCATAACTTTCCACAGGAAAAAAAGATGTTAAGGTTGTTTTTTTTTTAATATTTGAGCTCAGTATTTCATCACAGAAAATCTCTGGCAATAAGTATTCTTAAGGAGTACATCAGACTGATAGTGGTGCAGGAATACAAATACTATTTGGTGCAGGAATACAAAGATGGTACATTAAAGGCATAGTAATATTGCCTCCTTAAGATTTTAGAACAAGTCTGAATCAAAGTATAATTAATTATATAAATCATAAGTGAACTAAAATTTTAGGTGCATTCGGAATAAGCAGATCATGCTGGGGTAATGTTGTATCTCTCTTGGCTAATGTAACAGGTTTTCTAGGCAAAGAAAATACAGTAGTAGCAGATAAATTATATCTGGACATCAGATTTATTACAAGTAATACTCATAGGAAATTACTTGTTAAGTTAGTGAAGTTAGACTAGTGCAAGAATTGTAATACAGGTAGGAAAAGACTTCAGCTTAATTGTTAGGGAAAAATATGAAACACAAAATTGTTTGCAATACTACCAAGTTGGGATGTGTTAGCACAAAAGAGGTCCAGACTATCAGAACAAAATGGAAAAGTTGGTATAAAAGTAAGAAAGACGGGATGACATAGGTATGATAGAAGGAAGTGTCACAGAGTACTAATAGCAAGACTTCAGGGCTTATGGACTGGAAATAATAAAAAAGGAAATGCTCACTACTATTAATCAGTCACATCAGATTTGTGAACCGCTGATCTAAAGAGGCTATCAAAATGACAAATGTGATCTCAGGATGTGGCAATTAAATATTTGAAGTAGAGAAGGGAAAACAATAATACCACTGTGAAGGTTTGGTGAGATCTCACCTGAAGTTTCTGCCATTTATCTACTGTAACACAGTACAGAAATAAAAAGTATAGAGAATTTCACATATCTGCCAACTGAAGTCAAAGGCTATCTTTAGCTGCAGCTACTATGTGCAGATATCTCACTTTCCTAAGCCTGTGTGCTGTACTTAATGCCCTAATGTATTATTAAAAATGTAGGTCCTTTCAAAAGTAATGCCTCCTATTTATTTTCATTGACACTACAACAGAAACAAAGAGCACGATAGCACTACTCAAGAGACAAAATTCTCAGCTAAAAAAACACTATTTGTCAGCATACTCACCACCATTAACTATGCATTTTCACCAGCACTGAGGAAGAATGTACATGCCATGCTTATACAAACTACACTGCTGTCCAGAATACAGCAGTCTGGAAGGCAGATGGACTGAATAAAACCTGAGCTGTTAGAAGAAAGGATTTGCTTCCCAAGGAAGAGGGAACTGGACTAGACTATCACTGTAGTCTATCTCAAAGCAGAAAATGTAAAGCTGCGTATAGAAACTTGTAGCCTCACATGATCAAATCAATCTAGTTATACACATCTACCTTATATCCCCATTTTCTCAATAACAGAGGGTGTATATGAGTGATGTTTAAAAAACATTTTGGATTTGATCATGAATAATACTAAAGTTCTGGATACTTTTATATGTAATTAATTAAATGATATTCCATGGAGCTATAAAGATATATTTCTTCATAAAAATTATCAGTCTTTGATACAGAAATATTTAAGAAATAATTTATGTTCCTTCATCAGTGGAATTTCAACACAATCTAGTGGGTGTTAGCAGTCCCAGCAAATATCTGAAAGCACTAGTGTGAAGTGTTATATTTTTGAACAAGTTTTTATCAGGAAATACATCAAAAACAAATAATCCTCAGGCCGAAACTTTTAATACTGCAGAGCTTTTTCTCCCTTGAATCCATGAGAGATTTACCTCAATAGCTCCTATTAACACAAGTAGGAGTTGCAAGTCAATCCCCTATACATTATTTGAAGAACTTATCTCAAAGCATGGCCCAAAGCAAATTTTTATGATAGCTTAGTACCCTTGGGAACAAGGCTTTATAATGGCAACAACAGAAAAAAAACCTCTAATCTATACTTTAGTGATGGGAATAAGAGTACTGTTATACATTTTCAGTTATTATGCTGCTGAACTTGAACTCCAAATTGTTTCCTTCTTGAAGAAATATTTGGAGTAGTTTTATAGAAATAACTATTATAATGTTTTAAAGTTTTTAAGTATTTTAATACTATCTCAGATTTCAACCTCTCTTTCCATTTCTCAGTCAAATGGCACAATATGTAGCAACATGCATTATTAAAAGAAGTTATATAAAACTCTTGAAAACCACCATGTAAAATAACAAACACTCTTGTATTTATACCTTTAAAGCAATGTTTTCCTAATATCTATACATTTAATCTATTACTAGTTATTTTTGCTGTGATGAAGGATCTGACTAGTTCTTTGGGTAATCATCTATGTTTTAGAAACTTACAAAAGGAAACAAGAAAAAACAAAGGCTCTTAAGCTAAATGGCAGAAGTAAATGCTCTGGAAATTATCTTGTCAATATTGCAGCCCAACATTTAAAAAGCAAGGTTGATAATAGCATTCCTAAATTAGTACTTTTTTTAAGTGTGGATATTTAAAATCCTTAGCCATGGTAAATGTTGCAGTTCAGTAGCTTTAGAATTTTTGCTAGATTTTAAAAAATAGTAACAAAATATTAACTCAAAGTAGGAAGTTCAAAGGTTCGAACTAGTTTTTTTCATGGTTATGTGGTTACATTTTGGAGGGTATTGGTGGAGAAAGCTGTCTTAAAAAAATAATGGTGAAGTGTTCCATTTTTCGAGTGGACATTTCTATTTGTGTAGTTTTTGCATTATCTTGAAAAAATTGACAGGTTTGAATCTAGTGTGATTCTCCTGGATCTCACATAAAGTAGTAGAGTTTATAGCCTGAGAAATGCCTTGCAATTCTTCTCAGTCAATATCACAGAATCAGTGAATGGCTGAGGTTGACAGGGTCCCCTGGAGCCACCTGGTTCAACCCCTCCTCCAGCAGGGACACCCAGAGTAGGCTGTTCAGGACCACATCCAGACAGCTTCTGAAAGTCTCCATGGAGGTGACTCCACAGCCTTTCTGGTCAACCTGTGCAGAGTTCTGTCGTTTGCAGAGTAAATAAGGGTTTTCTCATATCCAGAAAGAACCTCTTGTGTCCATTGCCTCTTGTCTTGGCACAGAAAATACCATGGCTCTGTCCTTTTTGAACCTTCTCCTCAGGTATTTGTAGCCATTAAATTCCCGAAGCCGTCACTTCTCCAGAGTAAACAGTCCCAACTTTCGGAGACTTTCTTCATCTGAGAGATTCTATAGCCTCTTCATCATCTTTGTGGCTCTCTGTTGGACTCTCTCCAGTATATGTTCGTGTCTCTCTTGTACTGAAGAGACCAGAAATGGACACAGTACTCCTGGTGGCCTCAGCAGGGAAGGATCGCTTTCTTCTACCTGCTGTCAACATTGCTTCTAATGCTATCTTTCTTCAGGGCAAGAGAACTTTTTTGGTTCACAAATGAACCCCCAATCCTTTTCTGCCAGGTTGTTTTCCAGCTAACTGTACGCCAGCATTTATAGGCAAGCATTGCTTTCTGAATATTTAGAAATCAAAGTGAACTCTAAGTTGTGTATATGGAGCGAGAGAAAATTTTAACCAATTAGAAATGGCAATCTGTGCCATAATGCAATGTCAAATCTGTGCAACTTGGTGAAATCAGAAAGGACAGGATGCAAAAGCATTAATGAAGACCTACTAGATTCTGTGAATTATATCTGAGGAAGCCAGAGAAGAGAAACAAAGGTGTTGAAGGATCACTGAGGTATAGAGCGTTAACAGGAGCTGTCCTAAAGTAAGGTGGCTTTGGAATGCTATTTTCTGCACACAAGAAAGATTTATACCCAATAAGTGTTACACACACACTGTGAAAACAATTTGATGACTCACAGGATAAGCACTGGAAAAGTATTTGCCCATTGAGACATTTACATGCTAAAAGTATCTAAATATCTTTCAGGAAACAAGAAATAGTTTGCAGAAATTAAGAATCTATGCTCTCAGAAAATGATTATCTACACCAACAAGCAATTATAAATGGCATTTATAAGGTTAGTGGGAAAAGATTTAACACAGAAAGGTATAATGGAAAACTAAGCTTCTTAGCAGCCAGCTCATTAACTTCTGTAGTTTCATCTATATTTACCCATGTATATATATACATATATATACATATGTGTACATATATACATATACATATACATATATATACATATATAAAAACTCCAAAATGCACTACCATTGTTGATTACCTCTATGTAAACTGCAGAGAATTGTAGGAAACTTTACATCATCAGCTAGTAGAGGCTGAGGAATTAGAGATGGGTTGAGAAAAAATGTGCTTTTTTGTACTAATTAAATTTGTATGCCACTTGAATGCTGTATTGAAAATAGCTTCCTCTCCAAACCAATCCTAATAATTCATGGATTTAATATGAAAAAAAAAAAAAAGAAGAAGAAATGTTTTACGTCCCTCATATAAATATGTTGGGATGAATCCAAGACTGTTCAAAACTATTGCAATTATTATGCTGTTATAACAGCGATACAGTGATGAATTTGTACCATTTATATGAAATCAACAAAATTTAACTGAAAACGGGGAAAAATGAGATTGTGTGAGTGTAAACAATTTTCACTGAATATTTCTAAATGTAAATTTTATAGGAATTGGACACCTAGAAATATCCTGAACAAATACATCATGGCAATACATTGTTCAATTCAATTCCACCTGTAAGCATATTGATACAGATGACCTTCAGTATCCTGCCAGTCATTACTGTTCTTAAATTATTTAAATCTGAGTTAATTGTCTGTACAAGAAGGCTGTATTTTGAACAATTAAAAAAAAAATTGATGCTTGTTTTTTTTTTCAATAAATTACTCACTGACTACTTTGTCAAGATGACAAAGAAGATGACTAGACTCTTTATCCATGAAATGTTTGTACCTATACAATGTGTCATACATGTCCTTTTTATTTTATTTTATTTTATTTTATTGAATTACTGCATTTACCTGAAAGAATATATAAACAGTTTCATTTCTCACTGTATTTACATGAGAGAAAAAATCCCATTGACCCTGGCTATAGTATCAAGACTATTTCACAATATCGCTATGTTCTGTTTTCATTTACATTGCCCTCTCTCCAAAAAAGTTGCCCAACAAGGGACTAGATTGTGAAAGAAACCCGGATCACTATAATGAAAGTCAGTGCTCATGTATATACCATGCTTTTGGGCAAGGGAAAATAAAGAAGACTATCTTTTTTGAATATCTGCATGAAGATGTTGCATACAAGATAGTCTGCACTGAGTTTTCTATATTCAAAGAAGTATTTTATAATTGTTTGAAACTTAGTTTCATTATTTCTTATATCTTCAGAATTCCAGATTATTTATTACAATTTTAGGGCCCATCACATATTAGCTTTTAGTCAATAAACTTGTACCAACTGATGTTATTCTGCATTTCAAATCTTCTTGATATCATTCTGTCTCTAGGATGCTACAAAGCACTAGCTTTTTTGTAGTGTTCTTTCCTGCCTTCTTAGTACTGACTTGGGAATTACTTCTCATAGCTATAGCAACAGAAAAACAATTCATATTCCACGCATTTCTAACAAAAGACAAAACCAAAAGAAATAGAAAATTCTGCACTAATGCACCAACTGTCACTGCATTGACTCAGATAAGTTATGCAAACTAAATAAATTTCTTTCTGGTACGAATCTTGCATGATCTCTCAGTCGTGTCAACTTGCTGCCAAATCTGAGTAATTTAAGCAACCAAACCAATCAACCAATTAACCCACAAACTGTATTTGATATTTTCAGGTCATTTCAGAAGGGTTCATCCAGATTAGTTTTGTTTATGTATTTTAAAGAATAAGCTGGATTTGTTTTTTAAGAATTTCTTCTCTAAATTGAGCATATTAAGGGAGAGGAGGCCTTTTTGAAGGAAGAGAATGTAACCAGAATCATCAAGGACACTGTGGTAAGTCATATGGTAGGTACTGACAAGAGACTGATGAGGCCAAGATAAGTATTGTCCTTATTATGCAGAAGCCAATTCTATGACTCTGTTGGGATCAGCTGTTTAAAGCTGGTTTTATTAATCTAATATATATTTGCATATATCCAGAGACAGCAAAGAATTTCTGTTGCCATTTGGTTTTTGACAACTGGTCTGCTATTTAGTTCTCATACATTCTTTCATTAGTGTCTTGGACTTTGCAGGAAAAGAAGACAAGACAGCAGGAATGTGGTTTAACTACGCTGTGACTTCATAAATAACACATCTGGGAGCCATCTGGCAATGACTCGTCCAGTGCAGGTCATACTTCCTTTGAAATCCATACCACGTGGTGGCAAACTGCCATCAGCCCCCTTCCCTGCTTACATGGCCTTAGCATCACTCCTGGGCCCATGGACCTCCTTCCCCCTAAAGAAGACTCAAAACAGAAAGAGGGGACAATCTCTCATGTCTACTGTATGCACAACCTTGTTTCCAATCATCTATTTCCTTCTCAATTCTGATTACACTTGAACTCTCTAGTTAGTAATTTATAGTGTGGCAACAATTTTTCTACCCTAAACAGATTCTCACATTGTTAATCATTGCTTCAATTAGAATAACCAGCACCCCTTTCAAGTCAGAGACTTTGAACAGAACATACAGTTCAGTTGAATACATACTCCATATGATACTTATCTGATTTTTCTTTTCAGATAATTTATAAATTAGTAAGATTGCTTCTGTGATCACCTAATCTTTCTGGTATAATGTCCTGAAATCTTAGCCATTCAGTGTAATAAGATCTGGTTGTGCTTATGACCTCTCATTTTAGTCTCAGTTCTGATCTTATTTTATCCTTCCATTGAATTTATCATGATCCATCCAAATGGCCTCTCCTTTATCCTGAATGAATCAGAGCTATATTCTGACTCTATACTGTACCGCTTGGGTTGGTCTAATGCCTATCTGAATGCTAACAGATCAACTTCCTGAAAAAATAGCTTCCTGATGGAAGCCAAATGTAGATGATTAGCCAGACTATGTATTTACAGTCTGACACAACATTCTGAAAAATAGGCTGAATATTAATATTACAGAAACTGTCCCCTCCCTACTCATGTTCTAAGTATTATCTCTCACAAGCAGAGCCTTTGGGGTTTCAAGTCTTCTTTAGATACTATCATTTTCATTTCACATGAAGAAGAATCAGTTTACCGTGATAATGTCTGTAATATATATTCTTTGACATTTACACGAAGTAAAGTGTTGTCTATGAATTAACTGTCTTCTATGGAAAGCAACAGTGGCAAAGCATCAACTGAACTCTGTCACGTGTGAATAGTTTGACTAAGAAAATCTCACATTGTAATAAGCAAATTTACTTCATTGCCTTATCATTTAAAAAAAGTATTCTCAGCAGGTGAGAAACTGAAGAGGCAAAGATGTCTTTTCCTAATTTTTTCAACTGCCTATTTTCTAGATACTTAAGCCAAGTCTCTACATTTATTATATTTTGCCAGTTCTGGTGAAAACGTGCAACTTACCCCATCCAGATCTATTAAATGTTTCAATAACCACCTTACTGGCCATCAGAAAATTCTCTATCTCCTTCCCTCTTTGGTAGACTTAAAAAAGCCAAAGTTCAAGGATTGTTTGGACTATGTTCTCAGAAATATAGTTTGAATTTTGGGAGATCCCAAAATTCAAGAGCTAGTAATTGAACTCAGTGATCCCTGTGGGTCTCTTCTAACTCAAAATATTACATGATTCTATGATTCTGTGATTTTTATTTTGCAGTACTTTTTACTGTTCCCTGAAAATCAAATTAGAGCAATTTATTTTTAGGGAAAACTTTATGAAACTTCATTTGCCCCATAATCAATCTACCTTAAATTGTTATGGCTGATATAGCTGATAGAAAAGTGTCAATTTCAAACCAGCTTCCTGGAATATTAAAGATGCTATATTTGTAGGTAATCATTTTGAATATTGTCATCTTAATGATTTTCACAATACTAATATTTTTGTGAGTATTTAATCTTGTCTTCAGCTGAACTAGACTAATGTAACAGTGAATAGAGAAACTAATTTTTCATTTGTTAGCAGCATCCAAAACTAGACACAATATTATGAAAGTAGCTTCTTTCCTTTTATGAACTCTTACACTACATAAAATATTGTTGTGGCTTCTTTCTTATGATCTTAATTTTTATCCAGTCCACTTATACTGATCCATATTTATCGTTTAGTCCACATGTACTGATCCATATTCATCATTTACTGTAATGAATAACCTGTGTATCCTTTGGTTTGCACTGCCAAAATAGGCTGGAATTTTCACTGAAAGGTAGAATTAGACTGAAATCTGCTTTATAACATGCTAGCTCATCAGTATATGTAACACAGTGGGGGAAAAACAGAAAACAAAAACAAACAAAAAAACCACAACCAAACAAAAACAAAAAGACATGAAGGGAAGCATTACTTCACAGGCTCCCAAACACAATCTTACTGGTAGAACTGATAAATGTCAGCACCCCTAGCCCTTTGGACACAAAAAAGCAGATCAGCACATGATGAGAATGCTTCTTCCTGCCTTCTCACAGCAGTTTGTCTTCTTAGCATCATATACTAACCATAGGGAGTTACTGAGAAGAGAGATCTTCTACGGAGATGTAGATAGATATATATATGTACATACCTACGTATAGATATAGATACGTACATATAAATGTAGATACATACAAATATATATATATATATGTAGGATCTCCTCAAGGGAAACCACTCATTGGATGAAGATGAACCCTCTGCTTTACCAGTCACCTACAGCACCTTCCTGTTGTCTCCAAGCTTGAGAAGAAGCTGATTGGTCACAGAGAAATTGTGCTGAGAAGATATGATATATAAAAGGTAGAGTCTCTGCTGGTCCAGAAGGTTTCTCCAGCATCTGAAGATGTGGAATGGGTTCTTGTGATGGATAGTGCACAAACAGGTTGTCACAATTAAACCTGAAAAAATAATTCTCTAGCTTTTTGGTACAGAAGGTTTCTTTTCTTCCTAGAGTTTCATGTAATAATTCCCTAATTGCTACTGAGAAAATGTGCTTTGAGTTGCAAGCTGATGAGAGAAGTAATAATTAAGAGGGCATACCAAGTACATATGCCTTAAGCAAAAGTAATTTGCAATACTGAATTAATGTATTCTTTATCTACCAATGATATTTGGTGCCACATTTGCTTCTGTTATTGTTTTGGGTATATTTATATGCTCTGACTGATTCTGTCTCCCCTGAGTGTGTTATTTCCCCAGTCTCACTTTCTTTCTTCTTTTTTTTTTTTTCCCCTGAATAAATTTGAAAATAAATATGCCAGAAGAATGCCTCTCTGTGATACCCTGCACATAATCAAAAGGCATTTTTTTTAATTGTTATTTACCAGAATGGAATAAAATAAGTACTTCTTTTTATAACCAATGTTTGTCTGAGATGGAAATTATTTTTTAATTAAATTTAATTTTAAAATCCTTTTCTTCCTAATTTTATTTACCTGAATCTTTTGTTCCACTATTTTTTTAATATTTTCTCATGATTCCAACAAGTGCTTTTATTATGAGATCATTTTAATTGGTTTGAAGATAGCAGTCTACCAAAACATCTTCCCATAGACTGGTAAAGGTAAAAATTGCAACAGGACTTAGGTGTTGAAATACAAATTACTTCAACATTTGTGGTATCCAGCTTTCATCTTCAGTTTTCCAGTGTGAGACAAAAGTGTGCTGGATTCTTAGTGGATGACTTCTTAGTGGTTGACTTAAAGAAACTAACAGTGTGTGGAGAGTCCTCCACTTCAGCTAAAGATATATACCTGTTGCCTATACCATGTCCTTCACAGGAACATAATGCAGCATGAATTTAGACTGCCATAAAGTGCTTCTTTCTATTCTGGAGCCACATCTGGAAACCCTTTCTTGAATAAGGCACCTATTCCAAGTCAATCATTTCCTGAAAAATAAAATCTGTAGAGAGATTTTGTTTCCATTAAACCCAGCTGCCTAGTGGTTAAAGCATTTGACTACTTAAACAACATGAAGGGATGTGGATGATCTATATTTAGCTATGCCCCATTCAGAGCATACTCCTGTTTGTTGGGATACTATACTAGCCATGAAGATAAAACATGTTTTTGGGCAAAATTCTTAGTTGCTTTTAAAGCCTTTTTGTACAAACTATTTACATATTCTCTTGGAGCAAGAAGTAGGAGCTGGATTTCCCTGGTGAGTGATTTAACCACCAGGCATCATAACTCTCTCTCTAGTCTAATGAATATTTCATATTTTATTCTGTGAAACAACATATTATACAATCATTCAATTAAACACTGTCTCATAATGCATATGCACAAGGTGTTCTTCATGAAGAATACCGCTGAAGCTGAGAGGCTTGTTTTGTAAAATAAAAAATCCTGTTTTTCATTATTAGGCACTACATCTTTATTACTTTGCTGTTGAACACAGAGCTCATATTTGGAAGCAGAGTATCAAACAGTTGTTATTGAAAGGATCACTAAACCCTAGTCAGCTTCAAAAACAGAATGGAAAGATCTGGAGCGAGAGGATTGTAATCCTTCTCCATTACCTGAGGCATCCACAGAATGAAGCACCTGTTCTAAAAGACTTTGGAAAGACAAAGCCACCTTCCAAGGGTGGAAGAGAGAAAATAGTTCAGAGAGCAGGAATATAAAATATTTGGGTATAAAAATAGCCATCTTGTGAATGGAAGAAGGATAGATGACAGAAGACAAAAAGGAGCAAGGAAAAAGGAAACAAAGAACAGAAATTTCATGGCTGAGAGAGTAATTCATTACAAATATTTGTTTTGTTTTGTTATTTTTTTCATGCCATTTCCTCATTCTCAGAAAAGAAGCCAAAGTGAGGGAAGGAGGAGTGGAAGAATTGAAGATAGTTAATCTGAGAAAATTACTTGCTGTTTTTTAGGAACACGTTCAGCCTGCTCTTCTTCCTATGACTACTGGTGAGGGCTGGAAAAGTCTAAGAAGAGAAGATGTGGTCGTAGATTTACCTTGGCAAGAATTAGAAGCAGTAAACTTTGAAAAAAATGAGTTAAATCACCATACTAAACAAGCATTCACTTTTACTTGAAGCTTGTACAGTATTGCGTAAGACAGGTTTAATATCATCTGCAAAGTTTTGACAGACGTTTTAATAGTGAAATGAACTGAAATGCATAAATGAGATTCTGGAAAGATTTGACAGTGACAGCTACCTCCTGAAGCTGATAAACATCCCGTGTTCATGGAGCTTCCTCTAGGTCACAGTCTTCACTGAACACAAACTGTGCATGAGTCAGTAGCAAATGCTCTTTACATTTTCATTCCCTTACTATCTGCTTTAAGTCATTTTTTATTTTTTTTTTCCAAAATGCTCTGCTACTAGAAGTTCATACCAATCCTATGCATTAATCCTTGATGAGG
Organism: Centrocercus urophasianus; assembly: GCF_019232065.1. Classification (NCBI taxonomy): domain Eukaryota; kingdom Metazoa; phylum Chordata; class Aves; order Galliformes; family Phasianidae; genus Centrocercus; species Centrocercus urophasianus. The sequence goes on from NW_024884253.1 coordinate 28,271,109, forward strand.
ACTCCTACACTGAACTAGCTTGGCCAAACTTCCTATTCAAATAAGGTTATCCAAGGTCAAAATTGCTACTGTCCAAGTCATTCACTCAAACACAAAAAGCTATACTTTCAAGACTTGTGAACTTGGACTAGAAGAGCAGTAGTTCCACAAGCTATCAACTCTTTGTGAACGCTGCACTTCAAGTTTCACAAAAATTATAAAGAGCTTCAACAACACAAAGTAAAAACAGCAACAACAACAAAATAAAAGCCTAAAACACAGAACCTCTACATATTTATGTAACTTCAGTCAGCATTTAATGAAATGTATTTTCTTTTTAGATAGTGTTTCTATCTACAAATGCCAGATTTGAAACATTACTTGTATACACCACTTATGTAATCTGCGTCTGTGTAGAATCAGTGAACACAGTATTTCAGAGGTCATACACAAGGGCATCACATTTTGATGGATACTTCATAAGCTGTGCTACCTACGAGATTCAATTAGAATATTTCGCAAAGTAGCCAAAAAAAAAAAAAAAAAACTCATCCAGCACATATTCCACCCGAATATGTGGATTTTTACACTTTATTTAGGCACTTTATTTAGGTGAGATTTAGGGTCATGTTTATCATGCCATGGAGGACCTTTTTTCACTTCATTGATGAGGACTTTTTACTCTAGTAGTCAAGACTTCCATCATTTCTGGCTGGCATTATAACATATTGAATATTGTTTCTTTGTGTAGACACCATTTGCATTTATTGCATGAAGACTGTGGACATCTAAGTGAGGTTGAGAAGTTCGCAAGTGGACTAAGTGACAAGGAATTTGGTATTGAATATATATTTAGAAGTCTAATTATTTTAATAAGTTGGCTTTACATGAACTAGTCTCCCAAATTCAGCTCAGGTCTTTAAAATTCGCATAGACTGTGGCCCAATTCATATTTATCTTAATAAAAGGTATTCTAGTTATAAGAATGAACAACAACAAAATAAAACAATTACAGAGTAATGATTATCATCTTTTTCAGTGCACATATTTAAAAACATTAGCACTCATTCTTGTTTCTGCCTAAAAATGAGTTAATTTTCAATAAGCAATTTAATGCTATCTTTACTGTGTGCAATTTTAAATAATTAATACCATCCTTTTTAATAGAAATATTTTTCTCAAGTTTCTTTTAACATGATTTTGTTCCATAGAGATGGGCAAATCAATATTTTTGAGTTCTCCTTTGTTCATCTTTGCAGTAAATACTCATTTTTATTATTGTGTTCAATGACACAAGATTTTTTCTGCTGCTTCAAGAGTACTAAAGGGGAAAAAAATCTCTAGCCAGTATTTTAAGAATATTTACAAATATCCTGGAAATACTTAAATGTTTGATCTTTCTTTTGTTAGAATAGGAAAAACCTCTTCTTGTTGTATCTCATCCTGTCACCACCACTACTTGAGGTTAACATATTGTCTGTCTACTTTTAATAGAAACATTCTTCATGTATTCTAACAAATCACGTATATCTGAATTCTACATACAAAGCTGTAATTCCATTGAGAGTTTGTAGTGACATTGATAAATGATGTCACCAGAACCCTTTGCTTGAATTACAATCTTAATTATGTACACCTGGGTTCTTATTATTCCTTATATTATTTCTGTCATAGCACTATCTTGTCCTGTTCTTACTCTGATGCTAATTTGTTTTATCGGTAGCCTAGGCAATACAGCTTACAAAATCCAGTCCACAGTGTTTAAAGTACTGTAAATTTCTTCCTTGTTATTGCTATTTCAAAGACAGAGTGTAATTGTAAGCAAGAGATAATTTTTTTCTTTCTTTCCTTTATTTTTCAGGAAACTAGCATAGATTGCACATAAAGTTATTTTGTTTTATTTTTATGTAGGACTGCATTTTTGCATCATTTTTGACTTTAGTTCTGGTTCTTTGATATCTCTCAAGAAAAGAGGAGCAAAAGGGTGTATTTATTTACTTTTGAGGAAGAGTAATTTCCATACATCTGAAGATGGGGAATGCTGCATATTGTTACCCTGAGAACGGGATATACAAATTTCTTCAAGTTCTCATTCTCATGTATTTTTTGGTGGGCTGTTTGGTTTGTTGTTTTTTCTTTGTTTTTTATCACTATTTGTTTTTCCTATATTCTCCTTGTGAACCTAAACAGGATTAGTTTCATCGCAGGAAATACAAAAGACTCTGTTTGTAGTGCATGTGTGACCAGTGGAATCCTTTTAGAAGTGATCTATCAGTTTGAGCCTTGCTTTGCTGCGAAAACTGAAGAAACAAGCTTGCAAAGGTGATAAAAAACGTCCACTTTATCCTCCTAACATTCAAAAAGCAAAAAGAAAGCTTAGACTTTTAGGATATAACTTGCCTTTATTTGTTAACTTGAAGAATGTACATCCTGTCTTGTACAATGTTCACAGCAACACACTTGCAAAAATTTAAGAGCTAAATGCTATTGTGTTAGTTTTGAACTTAGTCTTTAGCAAGACAAATGTCTTATGAGTTGTATCAGTATTGGTCCTCCTAAACATCTATTCTTCCTCCTTTTTTCACTAAGCTTTTTCTTATTTCTGGCCACTGACAGAATCTGAATTCTAACTTCTAGAAAGAAAAGGAATATTTCTGTTTGCTTTGTTGCTGAACTGACCAAAACTAGATATAACACTTGTCTTCTTTCCCATTACTAACGGTCAGACTGTCTCAATTCTTTCTGAAACATGAATCCACAAAATCGAGTAATAATAAGGAATGAAATGCACTGAATTTTAGAGCAATATTGGACATTTGGGAGGAAAAATTAGAAACTAAAAGGAGGAATCCGGACAATTATCAATAAATATATATATATATACATATATATATGGACAATTCTTATCATGATTCTTGAACCAAAATTGTTGTAAAGCAGTATTTACTTGCCTTTTTGTGTTTATTCAAGATAGCTATCATATTTGTGGTGGTAATTTAGTTGTCTATGAGCAAACACATATGCTCAAGTCTACAGTGCAGAAGTGGTTCATTCTTGGTTCAAATCTCTGCCACTAAAACTTTGTACTTACATTATTTCTCTACCAGTCACTACATTCAATTTTTAGGATCTCAGATCTTTCTCATGTGACACAGAGATCTGAATGAGCTTTTGAATTTTTCCCACATTGTTTCTTGAGCATAAGACTCTTCCTGTCCCAGACTTACTTTACAAACATTACAAGTTCTGTCAGAGAATATTCAGTCCTTCTCCCATTCCCTGGGGTGACTGTAACTTTTTACTTTTCCACAGCCTTTAAAATGCTAAATAGAATCTCATCAACCCATGGATTGTAATTCTGAACTTTGGATATTTCTTTATAATTCCAGCCTATATCTCTAATCATTTCCTTCTGGAAACTGCACGTTTGTCACAAAAATCAAGAATACAGAAAACTGTAGAAGACAGCATGGTCAGGCAAAGAAAATCTAAGTCTGCCTTCACTTTACTCTCCATGAAGCATTTGTGTTTTCAATAATGTATTTCACACATTTCTGTTCACAGGAATCTGCTTTTCAGAAGGTCTTGGTATCCAAAGCTTGCTTCAAAGTCAGCCATGGTTTGATTTGCGTATTAATTATTTTAAATGCCTCAAAATGCACCAGCTTTCTATTCTGCTGTCCCTTACAACTCTTAGTATACATAACAGGCTTTTGTTTTTGTTTCTTTTTTTTTTCTTCAGGAGAGAAGACACAAGTAGGACTTTTATCCTCCCTGTGCATGTCTATGTGCACCTGAATGTGTGTAGCTTTTTTTGTGACTGGCTTTATTTTCTGTCATTCTAAGACCTGAGACATGCAAGTTCTTGCCTAAAGCTTTCTGCCCACTCTGGAAAATATGAGCCAAATAAATGACAAGATGAATCACATGTGCAATTATAAACTGTTGGAAGAATTCAAAGAAGATAAGCTCTTTCTGTTTTGCTAATTTTATTTTAATTTTTTCCATCATCTTCAGAGGGAAAAAAAAACAAAACAACAAAAAAAAAAACAAGCAACTTAGAAACTAGAGAAAAAAGTATTTCTGGAAAGTTAACATACCAGTTCTACCGGGCAGTCTAATCCAGCTAAGTCTCCTTAGAAAGCAGTGAGCCAATAAACCTAAGTTAAATACTTGGAGTCCAGATACTTTAAAGCTCTATTGAATCAGGAGTTTTACAGAATCTCAGTGGTAACATACATTTCCACACGTGGTAAAAATTCCAGTACAAGACTGAGTCATGTTATGGGGAAGAGGCAGGGGAACAGATTCTTGTGGCTGGGATCCAGTTCTGCAATTTTCCTTTTAATTTGTTTTTGTGGAGGTGGGAGAAGTTCCTATGTAACAAGAGAACCTGATGGGACAACTTCCATATTATTTTAAAATGAACTCTGTCATTGGTGAATAATGCTTATGGGTAGCTTTTATAAAATAGGTATGGTCTGGAATAGGAGTAAATAAAAGTATCCCATGAATGCTTGTTTTAATTGTTTCAATAGGAGACAAAGCTCAAGATATTTTTTCTCAAAGACATGCAAGTCCTCGAGGAGTTTGAAACAGCTAGCTATTTTAAGCAGACACAGGAACTTACTAGTGCTGTGCAGCTTTCATTCTTTATCCATTTTTGAGACACTTAACTTTCTTCTGGCTCAACTGTAAGTCTAAAATGTAACAGTGATCCTAATGAAGATGTAAAACTGATCAATACTATGCTGTACACCCTGAGATCTCTTTGCTTGTGAAGTATTTTGTTTGTTTTTCCTGTATTTCTTCTTTCCCTACCCTTTGTTTCCTTCCTCTAAAATACTCTTTCTTTGATAACAGCTTTCTGTTTCTTCCAAAGTAAAATGGGTTTGTAATTAGATTGGGATTTCTTTGGTACAATACTACAAAATATAAATACTAATGGTGACAGCTGAAGAGGAACAATGATCCTGAATTCAAGCCTTTATGATCCACTCTTGGACATGAGATGCACATAAATAAACTTTGGGTTAGACTCCAAGGTCAGTTACCTAACTATAAATTAGATATAATTCCATGGAGTTAAGACAGCTGATACTGATGAACACTTGGATAACCAAATTATATTCTTTATATTTTGCCTCAAACAGTTTGATCTGAAACTTTCCCGTGTTCACCAGTAAACTTAGGGAGTGAGGTAATGCAGTCTCAGAAGGAATTTCTTTTCTTTTTTTTTTTTTACTTAGCAAGACCAATACAGTTATAAAAAATAAAATAAAATCATGAACAAAAGCTCTGTATCAGTTACTGTCTTGGAAGACAGACTTTCCAATCTCTCTAAAATTCTAAAATAAAACAATAAATAGACAGAATACATTGGTCAGTGGTCCTTGCCCTGAGCGTATCATGGGCTCACTCACAGCTCATCAGTCAAGGCTGAGCTCCACTCACTCATACCAGGTGGCTGCTGCACTTTTTTCTATTTGCACTTCTCGCTGAGAAAGGGTCACAAGCCTTCCATGTACATTCCGGATAAAGGCATGGGAAGTGTACTGCAAATAAATTTCAACCAAAAAGGGGTGAGGGGATGATTTAGAAAGCTATTAAGCTCATTTCTTCACTCCCCAGAAGAGTCACGCTTGCCATTTTCTCCTGTTGCTGCACAGAATGCTTCTTTTCTCCACATTCCCCCTCCTCCTTGTTGCTATTTCCTCACCCTTGTGAGACACAAAAACAGAAAGCCTATCATTAATCTTCTTTCCCAAAGTGTTTAAATCCATGAGATCTGGCTTTAATTACCAGTCTTGAGAAAAACTAATTACCTTGGCCTCACAAAGTCAGGATGGAGGAAGGGGGTGATGCTGTGAGGATCTGACAGTCTACATCTTTGCATATTAGATATTCCCATCACTACTTCTGTGTCACTTGAGGAAAGAGATAAAAGGACAAGTATGCAAGAGTTTCTCCAAGTTTATAAATGCCTCCAAATATACCTCTGTGGGAATTAAAGTTTTTCTTCTGGGAGTAGTTTTTGTACAGTGTGGAGCAAACAGGCAGCACTTCCACAATAACTGCATAATGATAATGAGTTAGCCAGTGACTCAGGGCTGAGCTATGCTAACCTAAAATAAGCATTGCAAATGTGAGAGTCTGTAATACTGAACCAAAGGACAAAATGTTTCCCTGCTTTAAGTGTAAAGAAGCAATGTCCCATTCTATCATCTTGATCTGGCTGTATCACTTCTCAAAATTTCCTTCTGAAGCCCACGTCTGAAGTGAGCTAGTTCACAACAGGTTTAACAAATATCTCTAAAATGTACTCTTTTCTTCTAATAATGTTCTTATTCAGTATGGAAGTCAAAGTGGAGCACGAACTTACAAAGAATTGCTCTGCTGTTCACTGTGCTGTGAATGGAGCTACAGCTTGTTGAAAGCAAAACACTTCTATATTACAGCCAATAGAACATGTTGTTTCGCTGATTCTTCTGTGCATCTAAATGAATTCACAAGGTGCTTCAAGACATCAGGAATAACGCAGGAATAGTGTTTAAATCTAAAGGGAAGGATGTGTACGGCAGCCTTATGTTACTTAGTAACCAGCAACAATAGTATTAAAAATAATAAGTGTCACTGGGAGCCATTCACAGAAAAGTACTTGCAGCATAAAACATCTTGCAGAAGGCCTGAAACAACTAAAGATCAAGAATAGAAAACAGCTCAGAACTTCTCTGGACTATCTAACATTTAGTTACTTCTTTTTTTTTTTTTTCTTTTTTTTTCTTCTTTTTTTCTAGCTGTGGCATGAGATGCCAGGCACAGACATAGCATGTTACAGAGATCCTGTCTGACAAGCCAGCAGATGTGTCTCACCTTACCCACAACCTGAGTTCCTTCATCCTCTGCAGTGATCTTGTTACACTCAGCAGTTCTTTAGCTGAGGGATCTGTAGCAGGGATGTTACTGATGTTTGGAAGACACTATAGTGACAGGTATCATCAGTCACCCCTCTCCGCTTTGTGATTTTAGCATATCTGAAGTAGTGTGAAACATAGAGTTGGCTAGCTAGGGTAGAAGCAATGTATCTATGCTAATGTGCTGTTCTGTGTGGTTTAATAGATGATTCTTCTTACCCAGTTATAACAGTGATAATGGCTCTTATATCGCCCAGAATGCTATGCAGCAAGCTCTGTTCTTGAGTACAACAACTACATTGCTGCACCACTGCATCCAAAACACTGGATCATCTTAATTCACCTTTTAGGTGTTTTTTGACATATCACTAGGTACGGCAAGATTTTTAATGTTTGTTTACTTCAGTAAGACTTTGTTCTATTTACTATTACATACTCAGTTGCAGTCCAGATTCAGAAGCAGAATCAATTGCCCTTAATTTTGCCAGCTATGACAACTGCAATATGATATCTAGGAACACAGTGTCTATTTGGTGACTGTTGTTGCCCATGCCTTTGTTTGTGACCTGGTTACTTTAATTGGTATCATTAGAAAGCCCAGCCTGTAGGGGCTGCAGTTAAGGATCAGTAGATCTTGGTAGTAGTAGAGGAGAGAGATTGGATGGAAACTATCCGGTATTTTCATACGTGAGCTGAAAAATATTGTGTCATCAGTATTCTTAGTCTGAAATTGTTGGGGTTTTTTTGTCTGTTTGTTTTTGTTTTGCTTTTATTTATTAGAGCTAAATTTCATGAATTCCATAAGTTATTTTCAGTTCTCTTGAATGAATGCCTCCAAATATTGCACTGTCTAGATGACAGACAAACTGTTAAAGAGATGCTGTCAACAGTTGGAATTTCAGGTGACTCACTGCAACTCACCTGCACACACAAAGGTAAATAGAGAACATTGTGTCTATGAGATGAGTGCTATGCAATCGTTCATACATCTGAAGTCTTCATCCATATGAACCCACCTCCAATAAACACACTAACACATTATCTTATGCTTCTCCAAGTCTTATAAAAAACGAATGCTGTGAGTATTTGTATATTCAGGTTGCTGTTCAACCTTGTCTGACAGACCAGAATCAAATTATTCTACTGTGAATGGCTTGTAAAAGACCTGGGGCAGTAAGAGATGTAGATTCAGTGCACTAGAAGAACACATGCTACTGAGCTCAATAGTGTTCACTTCAACCAAAGGCAAGTATTTTTTTTCTGCATTGTATGAAAGAGTGAAAGATGTTTTATGGGCTGTGTAATGCAGAAAGTAAACCTCGATGGTCATAATTGTCTATGAATTCCAGTCTAGGGATTCCTAGTCTATGAATCTCAGCTAATCTGTTTTCTCCCCTCCCTTTCATGGGACTGATGGTCATAGGGAGTGGTGATTTTCACACGCACACAATCATTTCTTCAGTTCCTGTGATTGAAATTTAGAGAGATGCAAAAGACCAATACTTCTTGTCAGTCCAAGCTACAACAACATTAGGAATACGTGTATCTTTGGGAATGTGGTCCCTTGCAGCAGAAAGAAGCATGTTTGTACAGACTAGTTAAAACTAAAACAGCAAAATGTGCTTGGAGGTATTTGTGCAAAGCAGGGAATGAGAGAAGGAATGAAAAAAGGGGGAGGGGGGAAGGGAAATAAAGAAAGAGAGAGAAAAGAGAAAGCAAGAATGAAAGTGAGAAAGTGAGTGAGGAAGAGAGAGAAGGAAGGAAGGAAGGAAGGAAGGAAGGAAGGAAGGAAGGAAGGAAGGAG
>NW_024884253.1:28279905-28282405 GCF_019232065.1 Centrocercus urophasianus
AAGGAAGGAAGAGAAAGGAAGAAAAAAAAAGAAAAAAAAATGAAAAAGAAATGGTTGAAAGAATCCCTGAAAGGAATAATGGAAAATGAAATGTTTAGAATGCCACATAAGGTTCAAAAAAAAACAGGGAACAGAAAAACTGACAGATTAATTACATAATTATATTTTAAAAGCTAATATTACATCACCAATGTTTTAAGATAATTTTCAAGTAGACTTTCTTCTACACAGTTACTTACCATTCAGCTTCATAATGTATCTTCAAACTAAGCAAGCTAAGGAATTTTGAACTCGAAACAGTACTTTAAAGATCTGGTGCCTCAGAATTGTATTCTGCTCCTCTGTATTCTATTGTGATTTAAATAATTTTTCTAGTGTCAGCAAAATCTTTTTTGAACTAATAGCAGAGCAGATGACCACACCTGTTCCACAAGATCTGTTCTAGAACAATTATTGTATTGTTGAAATGAAGAGTTACTCCTATAAAAATCCTACGCAATTTTATCATTTGATTTCTTTGTGGTATTAAAAAAGCTAGTTGAAGCAACATGGATAACTACTTTATGGGTATGTGTAACAAATAAAATAGTAGTTATGACAATTAGTATCTACCAAAAACAACAACAACAACAAAAAGACCCTAAACAATATTTTCTGGAAGAAAGAAGAAGATGATTTTATAATTCATGTTAATTTTACCTAGCATTTTTCACCCTAGAGTGTTCTAACTGGTATAAACAAACTCACAAAAATCCATGACCCATGACATAAATATTGTCGGAGAGAGAAAGACAGAGAGAGTGTGCAGCTGTTCAGTGTTGTACTGCAATGAACACTGCACAGGATTGGGCAGGAAATGAAGACCTCCTCTGTGGTAAATATAAGAAGTCAGAGCATTTTTACCCATGCTGATTTTGATCAGGTTATCCTTTTTAAGACTCTCGATCTTATAAATGAGTTGTCTTCAGATCCCTAAAATGAGCAAAGCTAAAATGCAGCAAGGCTGTTTCTTGCCTTGATAAGAAAATTATGTAAGCCACAGAGTTTCTGCAAGTACTGGTTACACACAAGGTCTGTTAGCAGTGTTTGGAAAAAAGGGTCTTAGAAGGCTTCAGTCCCAACCCCTCCCAGCTTTCTGATTTTCTTTGACAAGAAGGCTGTTCAATCAAAACACCAACCTGGCCTGCTGATGCTCTAGTCTTGAAAATGTATGTGAGTTGTGAAAGAAAGGTTCACAGCACAAAGCAGTCACATCACGTGGTTCATGAGCGCTGAACAACAAGACCTATCACTTTGGTCAAAGTAAATAGCTTGTAGATGTGTCTATGAATATTAAACTCACTTCAAACAGCAGGGAGTAGGCAACCTACTGTTCGAAATAAGAATGTGTGCTTACAAATCATTCACTATTGAGGGACTTTCCCCATCAGACCACAAGCCAGCAGGCAATCTAATTTTTTCTTTAATGGTTCCTACAGTGTTGAACTGGCTTTCTTGTAAAATTCCATTCATTTCATCTCTGCCTGTTTTTGAAACACCACCCTAAGACTTTTCTTGCCTATAAGCTGTGTGCAGAATTACAACTATGGTCATCTATTAGTTTCATACCGTGGGACTATGGGTTGTGGGTTTGTAGGAGAGTTGTTTGTTTGTTTGTTTCATTTTTATTTTCAGGGCAATCCTATTATTTATTTCAATATTTTCTTTGCTTCAATTATACTATGTTGTTTGACACTGACTTTAGTGCTATACCAACAAGAAGTAAAGAAGAAGGCGATTGTTTTACTTACCATGGTCTGATACCACCCTGTTTACTGAACTTTCTGGAGTGGTTCCATTAACCCTGGCACTTGGGTTGCTAAAACTATCTCTTCCCACCCCTGCTCTGGCAACCTCGCTGAACACACTTCAGTATTCTTGGTGGAGGGAAAAAGAAAAGGATTTTACTTACCACTTGACCAGTTAAATTGTGAGAAGACAGATTTCTCAGGAAGATAACTTGCCATTGGGTACAACGTGAGGTGGCTAACAAAGGAAAATACACAAACTTTGCTTGGGAATACCTTTCTATTTATGGCAGTCCTTCAATATTTCATCCTAGTTATTCTAAGCTAGATGATTTAAATTTCTTTTAAAAAGCTTAAATTTTAAAAGGAAATCAATTTCATCAATTTTTTTTTCTAGCGCTTTCAATCTATTTAGTCTATAGGTACGTTAGAAGTAAAATTTGTAAGACAAGTAACCAAGCACTTAGTCATGCTAATTATTTTCTTAGAAAGTTCTGTTTTCTGTTACTCAGTGATATATTTTTATATCACTACACACTCTGTTAGCTTTCCATGTTTTTGTTATTATTAATATTTTTTTCTTTAATACAGGCCAGCTATATCCTGTACTAACACATCAGTGCTAACCTCTTTAACATTTTCTATTACATGAGCTAGTTATCACTGTGCATGAGAATTATATCTCTGAATTACCATTTTACTCAGAATGTATT
>NW_024884253.1:28289905-28357405 GCF_019232065.1 Centrocercus urophasianus
AACATTCAGCATTTATCAAGCATTCTGGAATTACCCATGGCATGAATAAACAACACTTTTAAAATGCTTTTAGTGCATTTCTGTGAATTTTCCAGTCTTAAATTCATAATATACAATCTACAGCAAAAGCAACAGTTTTTACTCACATTATAATCCTGATTGTACTAGAATGGGGGTCACGCACAAATCTCTCCCTATAGAAAAGTCCCACAAAAGGCAGTGGAGGTCAAAGTAGCTCCATTGGCTGAATCATATTCATACCTGTACAAATAACACTCTCCAGTTTCCGTTCATTTTCCTCTGCAGCCTCAATAGTAGGTTATTAGAAAAGAAGCATTAAACACAGTAAGAGAGCTTCCTTCTAATTGATACGTTGAGAGATCTCTACTACGTTGTTCATTTTAACTAATTTTTATCATGCCTCTGGGATGTTATAACCCACACATCCTTCACCTAAGAAACCTGATAATTATGGTACTTGCTTCAAGTAATTAGCTCTCAAATAAAAAGGAATTTTTATCCAAATTGCTGGGCGAAAATGCAATAATAATAAAGAAATAAAGATGTTTAGATAAGTAAATATCAACAGGAAGCAACCATTCAAAAATCCAAGAAAACAAGCAATCAGATCAATGCTATTAATTACTGGGACACCACACAGCTTACATTTTCATTTTTGAGAGTATGAACAGAGCTCATCTTTACAGTGACAATCAGGTCAGTGCTGTATTTGCTGGGAAATAAGCGTAATAGCACTAAAATGCATTGACACAGGAATGCTGCTATTCTCAGTTTCCTTGAAATATGCAGGCAAGGTGTCCTCCACCTCATTAGAGAAAGCAACCTAAAGATGGACTGGTTCTGACTGGAGAGTGCATATACACAAGAAGAATGTCTCATATATTAATTGAAGAAATTTTCTCTCTGTTTCAAGTACCCAATATAGTGCAGTGACTGGTAACAGTCTATTAAAAAGCAACTTCTGTGAAATGCATAGTTGGTCAGAAAATTAAATGATGGCACAGGGTATAAAGGCAACTAACTTCAAAAGGCTATACTTTACACTTTGCATCATATTTTCAGGCAAGTAAGTTTTCTAGAGAAAAGAGCACACAAAATGTGTGATGTACACAGAACTGTACAAGTGAAGCAATACCAGGAACAGCGTACTAGTGCACAGATAAGAGAACAATAAATGCAGGTTCTGTAATGGTGGTTAGAAGGATATTAGCTACTAGAAAGCACTAATGGAGTGAACAAGAATGACACTTAAATCATCAATATCCAGGTGCTTAGCACTGCTTAGGAATAAAGCAATTAGGAGTCGAAGGGAATAATTATCAGATTTAACAAAGAGACCATTTAATGTTTGTCACCATGTCATTACTCCTATTTGATGGTAGGGGAACATTAAGGAGTTAAAATGCATTGTGAGCATGGATTAGATAGCATAGTGAAACGAGTCACAACAGTTATAATTAAAAAGTGGGTAATTGTCACAGTTACTGCACAATGACACAGAAGATGCTATTGCTTGCCCCTATCCTTTCAATAGGAATTAACAGGCAATTGTGCACGGATTCTGAAGAAAATATTTCAAGTGATAAATACTGTAGATGAAAAATTCATGAATGATGCAATCAGTATGAACTGCTGCCCCAGCTTTTTCATTTTTGGGGGGCTGTCAGCTACATCAGATTTTTCTGATTTCTTTCTCTTCTTACTCTCTTCAACCCTTACACATCATGTTGTCTTCATTATCCTCATCTTGATGATGTCCACAGCGGGCAAGATCTATTACATTTTGCAGCTATTATTTGGAATTTGGTTGAAATGCTTAGAATGCAGGCTGTAGTAGTAGAGTGAAATCTACCTATTTTACTGAAGGGAAAATGTGGAGCCGAGGTTTCTAAAATCAAAAGAAGAAAACTTGGTGAAATAAATGCTACATTTCCAGACTTGAGAGATTTAAAATCGAAAATTCGCTGATAATGAAGAAGCACTCTAGTTCTGGTAACTCTTTTAAGTGGCTCCCAAAGAGGAAAGATTTTTCTTTTCCTTAGAGGAATTAGAGGACTAAAGATATAGAAATGAAAGAGCTACCAGTGGGCCAAAAGCAAACAGAGAACAGAATTTAGTGTCCTGATAATGTGGAAAGTAATTGCTGTTGAATCAAGCTGCTCTCTGGACAAGATTTTAAAAACTACTAAGTAAATTTTACCCAGTGATGATGTGTGCATTCTTGAAAAAAGCTGCTGTGAATGTTCAAAGGATCTCAGGCTTAAGTGATATGCAAAAAAAACTATGGCAATGGGCGATGACATAGAACAAGTATTAATAGCTAGAGGCAGAATTATGCACTAGTTTTCTACAATGTAACATGAAATTAAGAAGAAAATTAAGTGTAAATTTCGAGAACAGATAAAAACAGCAGGTGAATTCCCTTATCTAAAGTCATCTAGAAAACAAGAAAGAACTTCAAGAACATAATCAAGCCAGAACTAAAATTCTGTATGAATTAGAATTCCACTAAATAACTCCATATTTAGGAAGTATATTGAGTTGAATATAGCTATAATGCCCACAAGATAATACAAATGTGTTATCTAGAAAAATATATTCCACAGGTGAGAAGATTTTTAGACATATGATACTACAACCACATAATAATTCTCACACTGCAAGACACTTGTTTTAGAACAAAGTTCTGAATTAAGTTTAAAGTTGATGGGTCCTTTCATTCAGAAATAAGAAATTAATCTTATTTTAATGAGTGCAGTAAACTTTGCAAATAGAAGCCCAGTCTGAGCATTAAACAAAAGAGACAAAATGAAATGTATGAATATTTCCCTCATGATTTAGGATTATTGTTCCATTTCAAACCTTTTGTAAAAACAAATATTGCATTTTAAAAAGACTAGTATTTTGAAAAAGTCAGTTGTATTCAGTTTTTTGGAAACCCAGAAACAACGTTGGATGCAAGAATATTGAAGTGAAATCCTTCATAATACAAGTGAAACTAAGCAGGCTCATTTATTTGTCTATCATGATAGAAGAGAAATGCAGGAGAGAATTTTAAATTTTATATTTATTATTATAGTTTCAATATTTCCTTATCTTAGCAAACTGCGAATATGTTTTTTAGAAGTGAGGTTCTTACTAACTTTGACATTTGCCAAAGGAAATGCCAATACCATAAAAATCAATGCAAACTGGTAAATATTTAAACATAGGAAGTCTCAGTGAGCGTTCTTCCAAAGTGCATTTTCAGGATTGGGCCAAAATGCAGAAATGACACTTGAATGACAAATGAAGAAACTGCAGTAAATTTCACAAGAAGTAGGCTTGAAGAATTTGAAAGTGACTCATAAGGGAGTTAGCTTCAACAAAATCCTTGATGTAGAGGATGATGCAGAGCAATTGTCCTGCTAACTGAGAATATTCACAGTGCTGGCAAAATCATAGCCAAAAACAAGTTTTCTAGGAACTAAACAAGTCCTATTTAAACAACACTTAGCATCAAATATGAATGTGACTCATCAACCAAAGCAGTCTAGGTGAGAAAATAGAAATGGGTTAATTAGTTGCAGGAAATACTAGTGTTGAGCCCATACTGGAGAACTTCTATTACTTATTTTAAAAGGAATGATTAAAATAATCTGTTTTTTCCATTCACTGTGACTGCTCCATTTTTGTATCATTAGGGAATAGAGATTTATACATTCAAGTATTTGCCAAGGATCCAACACGGGATGTAAGGGTTATTTAGCATATAGCAGAAGAAAAAAAAACAAAAAACAAAAAAACAAAAAAACAAGACTGTACAAGCTGAATTACACAGTGGGCCTTGCCCACAATGGGCTAATTAACCTTAAGAAGATGCAAGATGAAAGAGGCTAAAAATCCATCTCAATTGGCAGTGTGCTGTATATGCTATGATACTAATGATTTATGTTTATCGCAAAGAAGAGATAATTTGTGAAAACTGGAAAATAAGGAAAGTGAGTTACTATGGATCAGTAGGCCTGTCTACCTGGCATTTTGCTTTTATATTACTAACAGAAAAATACATAGATTCTGAGGCTGAATTAATTCTAGTACGTTAAACAGTACCAGGGAATATACTCTAAAGATTTAACTCAGTGATTTGTAAAGATAAACAGTGAGAATGGTCACATGCATAGTTTTGGCCAAGGCCAAGTAATGTTCTCAAAAACAGCTCTTCGAAACAACTGAAAGGCCACCATGGTTGTGCAGCCATTCACCAGCAGCACTTTGCACATGGACTCACTTCCTGTTATCGAGAGTAAAAGAATGTAATAATATGTTCCCAATCAAATTTATTTCAGCATTTTAGACAAAGCCCATTTTAGCTGAAGGTTGACCTAAACAAATCTACAAAGGCTGCTCTGAATGTAATGCCTCCCATTTTATTATGTTGGCCCACAACTTCAGAGCTGGGTGTTGGTTTTATGGCAGTAGAGTCTGAACCTTCCTGACAATATTCTGTTAAATTTAGTTGCTGTGTGATAAATGGCAGCAGAGGAGCAGTCTGACATGGAAGTATGCATGAAGCAAACATGTGTCATTGAACTCCCCCGTGCAAAAAAAATGGTATCCATTGGCATTCATTGCTTGCTGAATGCTATGGAGACCAAACAGTGGAAATGAGCACAGTGAAGTGGTGGGTGTTGCATATCAGCAATGGAGACAGCAACATGAAAAACAAGCCACATTCTGGACAGCATGCATAGCTGTCACCACACAAAATGAAGAGCACTTCAATCAGCTCATCCATGTGAATCAGCAGATTAGACTAGGGAACTGTTTATGGAGCTGAGTATTGGCTTCAATGTCTTGGAAACAATGGTGGAAATACTGGAATATCACAAAGTTCGCCACATATGGGTCCCATAATTGCTAACATATGAACAGAAAGAACACCATATGCAAGTTTTGTAGGGGTTAATGAACCAATTCAAGGCAAAAGGTGACAGTTTCCTGGATCACGTCATTACGCATGATTAAATGTGATATCACCACCACAAGCCAGAGTCAAAACAACAGGCCATCAAGTGGTGATATATGAATTCCCACTGAAGAAAAAAAATCAAGAGAGCCCTCAGTGAGTAGAGTGATGTGTACTGTCATTTCAGATAGGAAACAAATGATCTTTCTGGATTTCCTGGAACCCAAACTGACCATCAACTCTGAATGTTACTTTATGACGCTGATTAAGCTGAAAGCTTCCAGAGACAGGCTGGAGAAGACAATCTTCTTCTTGCAGCCCATAACCAGGAGCCATACCAGTTTGAAGACCATAGAGCACAATGTCATTCTAGACTGGACTGTCCAACCACACTGTATAGTCCAAATTCGGCACCTTCTGATTTCTATCTGTTTAAGCTGATGAAAGATGGACTATATGGGCAATGTCTTTTCCTAGAAATGATAATCATCATAGCAGTACGAAACAGTAAGGCACCTCTGCCAGTGCAGATTTTTATGAGCACAGCATGCAGGCTTTTGCTCATCACTGTTGAAATGCATAGCTAATGCTAATGACTATGTTGAAGAATAGTGTTTTTCAGCTGAGAATTTGCTCTATCAAATAACACTATTGTGTTCTTTTTATCTGTAGAAGTTTCCATGGAAATAAGTAGGAGGCATTACTTCCAGAGTGATATATGCATTTAGCAAAGTTATATGGAGAAACCATATCTATAATTTTAATGAACAACAACCAGCCATTTTTGGACCTGGACACTGTATGCCATTAAGAAGGAAATACAACAACTTTATATTTCCTTTATATGCACTCTCTGTGCCAATAAATATTTTACCAAAGCCAGAGGGCAGTCAGCCAGAAACTCCATTGTGAAATCCATTCTGATCCAATGAAGAGAAAAGTGAGATACTTTGACCACTACTTAGTGAAATAATAACATCGTCATCATTAATCAAAGCAGAGATGGGTAGCAGAAAAAACATTGCTATAGTCTTAGTGTGCCTAACAACACTAGCGATTAAGCCCCTACCTCATTTGCCAAAGTTAGTTGTTTTGTAAAAAAACATTAGAGATTACTAGCAAGTTGAATTACTTGATAGAATGAGGTGAAGTGTCCTAACCAACTCTCTACCTCTGCTGTACATGTATTTGATATAAATGTGTAGAGTTTGAGGATCAATTAGAGAACTTCAGTCTGCAACGCTGCACTCACAATGAACTCTGTAAAATTGGAGCCTACTATAAATAAAAATAATAAGTTCATCCTTTGAGGACTAAACAAATCATTCTACAGAAATCTTGATTCTCTAACTTCTATCACAGTTATTTTAAGAGGAAGTACTTTCCAATGTGAGCAAAAACCAGCCAGCAGAGTTATGTGCTCAGTTTAAAAGCACAAATTCAAGCAAAGTGGTGTATGTCCACAATGTCTTTAAAAACTAGGAGTAGAAGATATTCAAAAACTCCTGAAATTTGGATCATATTGAAACTACTATTAGTAATCACCTTCAACAGAAAACTTATCTATTTCAATTATTCAGAAATATATTACAGGGTTTGGGGCAGAGTTTTTTAGTGTTTACTGTGAATTAACAGATTACACTGTCTTAAGGGGTGGACTAAATGCCTGATGAAACACTACAGTGGAAATGACTATTTTGTACTTCATGAGATGTTATTTAAAATATGTGCATTCAAAGATTTTACAGACAAAATTCTAACCCACATTTTGCCTACAGTAATATTATTCAGAAAAACAACAACAATAAACAAATGAAAAATCTCCAATAACAATGCTATTGCTATATTTTTGATGTTACAGAAGCCTAATATGGGCTCAAAAACATTTCTGTTATTTAGATTTCAATTAAACCTATATATTCTGATTAGGGGAAGTCAGACATATAGCCCAGTTCACAGTGACAGCCTTGTATGGTGCTACATTCATCTCATTGCAATATTTTTTAGCTACTCACAGAATCATCACAGAGTGGAAGGGATCTCTAAAGTTTATCTAGTTTAACCCCTTCTCAAGCAAGGCCACCTAGAGCAGGTTGCTCAGTCCATGTCCAGGTGACTTTTGATGGTCTCCAAGGAGACCTCACAATCTCTCTGGGCAATCTGTTCCAGTGCTCCATCACCCAATAACGTGAATGCACAATATAATGTTTTAGAATGGAATGGTGACTATACAAAATGACTAAACAAATTTATAGACTTACTGTTTGAACTTTGTGAAAATCCAGGTAAGGAGGATGGACCATTCATTCCAGGTAGAAGAACAGGAGGAAGCCCAGGAAGTCCTGGATAAGCTGCTGGCAAACTGATCCCATGAAGAGAACTGCTGTCCATCATGCCCGGCTGCTGTACTGTTAATCCTAGCACATCAGTAGCCTTTTTTATGCGATCCAATTCTTGCTGTGCCATCAGCTGTCTAACTGTTGTAGGAGCTAAATAATCTTTCTCCCGATCTAGCTGACTTCCCACAGTTTCTCTCACTTTTGTAATATGTTGTTTGGAAAAGATATGATCTCTTATGGACAAACGTGCAGAATATTTTACACCACATAGAGAGCATTCTGGCTTTGTCCCATCAGGCCCAGTCTGATTTATCATGAATGGCTTCCCTATGTTAATTTTGAATTTCTTTTCTTTTGCCCGTGCGTTCTGAAACCAGACTTGGACTACACGTTTGGGCAGACCAATCTCATTCCCTAACATTTCACATTCTTGCATTGTTGGAGTCCGGTAGTCACTAAAGCAAGCTTTGAGAACTTTAAGCTGAAGGTTACTCATTTGTGTTCGGAAACGTTTGTGGCCTGGCCGATCACTGTTTTTGGATTTAAAGGGATTGCTAGCTCCAAAGGGATTAGGTGAACTTGGATCAGCTATGCTTGAAGTTTCACTGCGGTCGGCATTATCATCAGGGTCATCAGTAATGTAGTAACTTTGGTCATGATCACCGTCTTTTTCACTGAAATGTATTGAGGGGCTTGTAAGGGAAAAGAGAAATTTATCATCAGTATTCTCGTTGGTAGGTGTAGTTGCAGCTTTTGTTAGAGCATCATTCACAAGTGTTTTTGGCTCTTTGGGAGGTGATGCAGGCTTTGCATCCCCTGAATTGCCAGTCGTGCTCTCCATTTCATTGTTCCCCTCATCTCCTGTTGTGGCATCACTAATTGCTGTATTAATTGATGAAGTCTCATCAAAGTCAGTCTTGTTTTGATCATATGCAGTGTCAGCAGGAGGAGCATTCAAATTTTCTATATCCTCGCTAGACTCTGCTTTAAAAGAAGAAGGACTTAAGAGATTTTTTGGTGACATTTCTGCAGTTTTGCTAATGGGCGTTGATACAGTGGAGGCTAATTCATTTTCACTTGATAGTTCCGTTTTTGCTAATGACAATGATGGGTAATCAAAAAATATGTATTTTTGCGGACTATCTCCTCCATCTTCAGTCGATATCAAAGGACTTGGAGGCAAACTATAACCTGCCTGTTTCCCTTCATTCCAATGTCGAGAGCGAATGTGGCTTTCTAAAGCTGATTTTGCTTTAAACAGAGCTCGACAAAAAGGACACCTTTTATGGGACTGGGCTGGACCAACAGCACGGAACTGTCCTTTTCTTTCTCGGGCTCTTGTGTTTTGAAACCAGACTTGTACAACTCTCTTTTTAAGTCCCACTTCACGTGCAATGTGATCTAGCATCTTTCTGGTGGGGTTGGAATCTAACAGGTACTTTTCATAGAGTATTTCCAGCTGCTCTGGAGTAATTGTAGTTCTTAGACGCTTATCACGATGTTGATCTTCTCCACTGTTTCCTCCCTCTTTCTCACTACAGTTATTGTCTTCTTTATCATCCAGCTTTCGTTTCATGGAACCAGAAACTGTAGCAGGGTGTGCTGCATGTGATGAGCCAGTCTGTGGTGGCATCTGAGCAAGAGAACTATTAAGTAACTGTCCAGTCATCAAAGGATTATTGGGGTCAAATATCATATAGGGCATATCCATTGGTCTCTCTAGAAACTGTGAGTGAATAAATTGATTTTGGGCTGCTAGGAAATGCATGTGCTGGTGCTCTTGCCAAAGTTCTAGAGTTGGAAAGGCAACTGTACACTGATCACATTGGTACTGTAATAACTGAGGAGGTAGACTGTTCTGTAGAGGAGCCATTGAAATGGGTAAAGGACTGGATGGAACAGGTGTAGTCTGTGATGCAGAAGGTGGTCTCCCTATTATTTGTGATTGTTTCTGTTGCTGTGGTTGAGAAGCAGAGGGCTGAGGATCAGAAGGGGTTACTGGAGCAGACTGTACTGGTTTGGTACTTTGGGAAGATGTATCAGTTTGCTTAGAGACGGTTTCATTTGGTTTTGGTTTTTCAGTCGACTCTGGTTTAGGAGAAGCCTTCTCAGCCTCTGGTTTGGGGGATGGAATCAAAGGAGTACTAGAACCAGAGCCAGAGCTTGCTGCCGTGACTGCCAGGTTTTTTGATGCATCATTTTGGCCAGAAACTGTGCAGTTCTTATATACTGTTTGATCTGAGGCATCCATGGAATCTTCAGTTTGGCTTTCATCTTGAGCATCATCATCTTCATCTTTATAACACTGCTTTTTCTGGTGCGTAATCAAATCAAAGATCCTGGGAAAAACCACACTGCACTTTTTGCACTGATACTGCATGTTACTAGTTCGAATGTAGCGTTCATTCGTCAATTCCCTTTTCTCATTGTCCTTAGTTTCAGCTTGATTTTCATAACTTTTGCGAGCTTTCTGCCGTGCATTTTGGAACCATACAACAATAACTCGAGTAGGTAGGTTAAGAACAGTTGAAAGTTGTTCAATTTCATCATCCTTTGGATAAGCATTTGTATCAAAGAAGTCTTGGAGGACACGAAGCTGGTAATCAGTAAACCGTGTTCTAGATGACCTCTTGCTAAAAGATGCATCAGACTTGTAAGGTTCGACAGCTGAAGGCTGAGGATCTATTCTGATATCTTCCAACACTGTTATGGGAGGGTTGCTGAAGTTATATGGAGAATCTTTATTTCTCTGTCGTTCTTTAAACAGTGTATTACGAAACCAGTGCTTGATAACTTTCTGTGAAAGACCAGACTTCTCAGCCATTTCTTGGATCTGTTCTTCACTTGGGGAATTGTTAATATCAAAATAAGCCCGCAATATTTTTAACTGATCATCTGTGATTCGTGTACGTGGACGCTTGAACTGAGAGTGGCGCAGGAAATTAGGATCTAATCCCAGCTGCTGCTGACAAAGCTGGGTAAGATCTGCAGACAGAGTATCCATTGGTGGTAACTGGAGAGCAAGTTGAGGAGGCAGTGCAGGATGCTGCACTGGCTGCATCATAATTGGAGGGAAGAGTGGGAGATCAAGTGAAACGGGAAGCTGGACTTGAGGTGGGGCAGATGGTGGTGGTGGTGGTGGAGGAGGTGGTGGTGGAGGAGGAGGAGGTGGTGGTGGTGTCGGTGGTGGAGCTTGCAAAGGAGTGGGAGTTGTGTTCTGAATTTTTCCAGCCCCAGCTGAAGAAGGCTGAGAAGGAGTTGGAGGAGGAGGAGGTGGTGGTGGTGGCGGAGGTGGTGGTGGTGGTGGAGGTGTTTCTGGAGAGGATGGAGAAATTGGATAAAGCTTGTCATATGCCTCCCTGTACTGTCGAGCAAACTTTTCTAATGCCCCATATGGAAAAAACTGTCCATGCACATGTTCTTGATGACTCTTCAGAATAAGAATGTTGGAAAAGAGCTTACTGCAGGTTCCACATTCTAGTTTGTCTGTATTATCACCTTCACCAGTCTTGCTTTTTTTCTGCACTTTTTGTCTGTTCTCATTGTATTGGATAACTAGCTCAAAACCAAAGTTCTCCAATAAAGCCTTGGCTGCATTCCCCCTTGCTCCAGAAGCTATTCTGGGTGGTGGGATGGCTGGTTCGGAGGATTTTGGTTTCTTCATATCTTTGTTTTCTTTTAGTCCTTCACTCTCAGTAGTAAATTCTTGCTTTGGCTTCTCTTGTTTCTCAGAAATCTCTTCAGACTCCTTATATGGTGGCATATCCTTTATCAACTGGCAGTCTGTGCTTACTAAGCTAGTTTGCTCTGCTTTCATCAGCTTGCTGCTTTGCTGCTGCTGTTTTTGGGACTGAAGTTGGGGTTGGGTGGATTGATATTGTTGTGCTTGTTGCTGCAATATCTGTAGCTGTGTTTGACCAACATGGTGCTGGGTTTGTATCTGCTGCTTCAAATCTTCCAGCAACGATCCGGTCATACCAGCCATTCCAGGCATACCAAATGTGGCAGAACCAGGCAAACCCAGGTCTGGGCTTAAGCTAAATTCTGTCCCGGGTATATAAAATGGGAAAAGGAATTGAGGTTGCTGGAACTGTAGGAGTGCTTCAGGTGTCATTGGAAAGTGAGGCAAAAAAGCTGGGTTTAGAAATTGGGGTTGAAAGAATGCAGCTTGCTGTTGCAGTTCATGCTGTAGTTGCATTTGAAGTTGTGCTGGTGACTGGGGTGGGTGATGTGTAGGTTGAGCAGAAATTAATTCAGAAGCTTGTTTTTTGTTTAATTCTTTGGCATCTAAATGTGGTTCTTTGCTGTTAACTGCTGGCAAATTCATAGAATCTAGTATTCCTTGGCTGGGGCTATTAACATTCCCTGCTACACTATTTCCGCTACTTATATTACCACTTGGTTCTAATTTTGCAGCCCTTGCCTTTGTCTGATGAAGCACAGATCTCATGTGGATTTCCAATGTAGAACTTTGGCTATATGCAACATTACAAATGCTGCATTTGTAGGGTTTGTTGTCAGTGTTGCTGTTGGTTTCTTGAGGGACAGGACTTGATGCTTCCTGCAAAACCTTTTTGAGTTTATGTAGATGGGAGACTGAGTTATAGTGGACCAGGAGAATGTTCTTTTGAGTGAAAGACTCTTTACATACTGTACACTTATATGGGCGAGATGGATCTAGAAATTTTTCCATAGTAAAATTTGGCCCTTTTCTAAAAGGTAAGGTTCGCTTTGGTTCTGAGCCCATATCATCTGGAATAGAGCTACTATCACTTCCTACAGGGCTTGCTTTACCTTCCTGGTCCATCTCATAATCTCTTTCTATTTCCTGCTCTAGTGCATGATCATCTTGTCCCATACTTTCACCTTCTGCCCAGAGTTCACCATTAACAGGTAAAGATGCACACAGCTGCTGAAGTTCAGCTTCATTGAGTTCAGGGTGGCCTGCTTCCAAGTGTTTTTTTAAAGCCTGGAATGTACGGAAGCTACGTTGGCAAAGGCTACACATGGTAGCTGCCCGAATAGCATGATACTGGGAATGTATCTGAAGCTTCTGCATGGTCTTAAAAGCCAAGCTACAATGGTTACAACGGTACTTATAGACATGGCGGTCAGAAACAGAGAGCTGTTGCTTCTTCTGCTGTTCATTTAGCTGATCTGGCATTGAATCTGTGGTCTTTGTATCTTTACTGCCACTCTTATTCCAATCTGGCGTTTCAGTAGATTCTTTAGGTGGCTTCTGCTCCTCACTCTTAATTTCCATTCCAGGTTTTGATTCATCAATCCCAGGCGTATTTTTCTCATCCACAGGACTTTCACCTAGTTAAAGAAAGTTACGTGTGTTTTACACAAGTAAAAGAGAATAACACATAGTATTAGCATATTTTTCATCAGAAATCAAGAGTGGCACATAGTATGCTTTATGTTGGCCTGGTAAAGAATAGCAATCCATACTTTTTTCTTGTATACCTGAATATTTCCCAGATCCCTCAGTTGTAATGGTTGCAGGTGTGTCACGTTCAGATTTCTCTGAAGCAGCTGCTGGCAATAGCATACTATTGGGCATCATGACATCTGGTACAGGAACCTTGGAAAACCAAGAATACAGTATTATTACAGGAAAAGTCACAAAGCAACATGAAATTATAATTGAAAAGGCCATCACATCTCAAAGATTGCCAAGATTAAACAAAGGCCTTGGTTCAGTCCTTGATAATGGCTCCTGATAGACCATAAAATTGGAGAACTATCTGTCCTTTGGAAGAGGATAAACTCAAAAGAATCCACAATAAAGTGATGCCACAGAAGCGCATACATTCAATATTTTACTGGGGTTAATGTCACTACAAAGAAGGTTGGTTGGGTTTACAATGGGAATTTTCCTTGGACTTCCTCCACAGATAGAGACTGTGCTGAGATACAGTCAGCAGCCAATTCTTGACTAAGGGTAATCACACTTTACCTTACCTGAATAGCTTTTTAAACAAATGAAAGAAAATTATAAGATGATTTCCAAACAGAAGGAGCAACTTAGTGCCATTTAAAATATGGGTTTTCTCTTTCCTTTGTTCTAAATTCCCCATGTAATATCTTCTTCAGTCTACTTTACGCATCACTTTATGTTTGAATTTAGACAGAAATCTTTGAAAGACGTGATATTATAGATGTCTGATAGTTCTCAGTGCAGTTAAACTGACATGATCCTTTGTTTGATGCTTCATGTTTTTCTTTTATTCAGATTTAGTGACTTTGATTTTATTTGGGCAAAAGGGACTTCTATAAAAAAATCACCTAGTTAACTGTAAATGTGCCAGAGAAGAACATTTTGCTCTAAATGGTATTTATTTTGTCAGAGTTCAGATATGGACAGAAAACAGTAGTTTTATCAACTAGGAAAATTTAAATGATGTTGATCATGTTTTGCAAGTAGACATTTTTCTCTGACAAAAAAAAAAAATAATAATAATAAGGGACAAGTCAGTAGGTGAGAAAAGACTACAGCACATACAGAGAATAGGACAGATTTCAAAGTTGTCCCATTATCAGCATAGAGGGAATCAAGAAAAACTCAAGAATAAAGATAGTAATCCTCAACATCAAAGAATCATAGACTTGTTCAAGTTTTAAGGGAACCTTAAAGGTCAGCTGATCCCACACCTCTGCAATGAACAGGACTCCTACAGCTAGATTAGCTTGCTCAGACCCCTGTCCAGCTTGACCCCTTGAGTGTCTCCAGAGATGGGGCATCCACCACCTCTCTGGTCAACCTATTCCAGTGCCTCACAATCCTTATCATAAAAAACAAACAGACAAACAAACAAACAAACTTCCACCTGATAATGAACGTAAATCTTTCCTCTTTAAGTTTGAAACCATTTTCCCTTGTCCTATCGCATCAGTCACATCAGCCCCTGCTAAAGATTCTGTCATCTTCTTTCTTGTAGCCCTCCTTTAGACACTGAAAGACTGCTGTCAGGTTTCCCCAGAGCCTTTTCTTCTCCAAAATATGGTGGTTTTTTCACGTTTGCTCAGTCTCCAAAAAGGGCCTGTAAATGTTAAATTTCTACAGTATTCTCCTTGGGCCAAAAGTACATAGTTTGGCAGAATTACACTAAGTAGAAAACTGAGGAAAAGAAGAAAGAGAACTTCAAAGTGTTTTTGTTGATTTCCAATTCAGCACTGTGCATCAGCACCTTGCACAAGCATCTCCATTAAAGATCTCCATTAAAGATTCAATTCTTTCTTCTTTTTTGCCATTTTTGGTTAGGTGGCTGGCCTACCACTGCAATGTTATAAATGAATGAGTTGTCTGTGATTACAGAAATAAATCTTTAAGGATCCCTGAGATTCCCAAGAATGTATCCTGGTAAAAAAAGGTAAGACAACAATTCAACTACTACTACAACTACAACTATTATATGTCTTAGAAAGTCTATTTTCTATTTGAAAATACAATGTAGTAATAATAAAAAAACCCTAGACTTGACTGTGTTTTTACTGACACTGGTTTACATAGTGTTGAGACATTCTTTTTCTAAGAAATTTATTATTTTGATGTGGTCCGTGACATTTCTCAATGAAGAACAGGATTTCCCAGGTGAAATTTGGCAAGATTTGTTTTCTGAACTCTGCCAAACGTGGGTAATCTATTTCAAATCTATGCCTGATCCAGGGTAGGTACTTGAAAACAGGTATTCTTTATCCAGAAGAACTGCCCTGGCTTTTTCACACTCATATTTTTTCACAAAAAAATCTGAAGACTTCATTACGCAGAGGCAGAAAGCAAAAAATGGGGACATAGTGAAAAATATGACACTTGTGTTTTCCAATTAGTACTACTATTGATATTTTATGGTGAAATTCAAATAATATAAAAAAGTAGCACAGTTATACACAGGAATACATGTATATTTTGGCACTACATTTTACAGGAAAGTCCTCAGTTTTTTTACAAATTCGAGTCCTAAGACATGGATAGTGTTAGATTAAATTTACTAGTGTACGCTCAGAGGAACTTGCTTATTCCAAGCTAAAGTCAATGAGGTACTGTAGGTTTTCAGCATCTTTGAAACTCACCACCAGTCCCTTGGAGAATTCCCAAGGGACATCAGTCAACAGACAACCTGGCAACAGAAACTGAGAATCCTGATCTGTTCCCCATCTCTGGCTACCAAAATGCTATATCACAACACATTCATTGCCAAGAGGCCAGAATACATTTCTGTAATGTGCACTTCAGTATTTGGATCACTTACAGTCATGAGCAGCTTCTCCACACAGTCAGGTGACACACTGTGCAAATGGGTCAAATGAAGCTGGAGATGCATTTTGTTGCTGAGGACATCCTGACAGAGGGGGCAGCAGATAACAGGTTGCATTGAATGCTGTGACAGGACGTGCATCTGGATGCGATTTGGGTCCCTACTATTGTAGTTACAATAAGGACACTGATAGAACTGAAAAACATCAAATTAAGATGCAGGATATTAGTCAATGTGCTTTAATAACTTTCTGATATTGCTGTTTTAACAGCACGTCATCTCTTTTTTATTCTTATTTTAAAGAATTCTAGAATACAATTAAATTCTTACATTTTCCTTTACCTGCTCATGACAAAATTTATTGTCCTCTGGAGGCTTTGATTTTTTAGCTGCACCATCCTCTTCTTTTGCCAGAAGAAGTTGTTGTGCCCCTACAACAGTGTTCACTTTTGGTTCCTTCTCTGGTGTGACTATTCCTGTTCCAAAAACAATTTTTAAGAACACATTTTAAACTTGAAAATACTCTGTTTTACAAAGAAGCTGTGATTCCAAAGGTCTGTGTTGTCTCTGAGGGTATTTTTTTTTTTTTTATGTTCTGAGAAAAAATACATATATTTGAGAAAACCAACTCTGATAAGTATAAAAACGAAAACACTTTTATCCTTGATGGATACTCTATAAATACATTTAAAAATGAACTGTTTTCTACTGTTTAGATAACCTTAGGTTGCCTTTAAAGATTAATCAATAAGATGCTTTCTTTAGCAGCTCAGTGTGAATTTGTGTGTTACATCAAAACAAATCAGCTTTTGCTTAAAAATCCTGTTTTCCAAAATAATTAATTTGCTGATGTTTAATTACACTCTCTCTTTCCTAAATTGTCTGAGCAATATGATTATTGTGGTGTTTTGATAACTCCTGCCTACTTACAATTCTGAAGCTAAATATAGTGAGGCTTTAAAAGAAATACTGTGGAGAATAGGATTTCAGACCTAACTTAATATTAATTATATACAAAGATCAGTCATTTGGGATTGCCTTAGATGTTTACACTGTGAATTTTTATAGTCTGGCATTTGTGATCAAAACCAGAATATAATTGTTTTCTATAGACAGTTTTACTATTAAGTATTAAATACTATATTTAATATTATGCCTACTCTAGCTGTGTAATGTAGCCCAGTCTTGCACACATCAAAGAAAAGAGTGCAATTCTAATTTCCCAGTCCATCAGAAAATTCTTTCCAGCGTCAATTTGCCAGATAATCTCTTCTGCTAGGCTGGATATTACAAGAGCATTGGGTAGGCATGTCACATACATCTCACGACAAACACAAAACCTCATTTACCAACCATTCCAATCTCATCATAGTGCAGCATCATCTGACCTTTTTTTCTGCTGTTTATTATGAGTATTTCTAATTTTAACTTTCAATTTTCACCATCTTCCAGTCAATTTGCAACTAAATTATTTCCAGGGTGAGGACACTATCACTGGACACTGGGTGCAAATACATCTTGAAATGCAATGAAGCTAAACCATTGATTGCTATCAGACTCAACGTAAATATATAGTCCAGGGGTAATCTGATTGTATGCTGTGCATGAAGATTTATCTTGATTTTTTTCAATCCACATAAGGTTCATATAAATGAACAAATTGCACCTCGTTGCACAATAACCTAGGATTAATTTAAAAATAAGGTCATGAATGTTTTGACAACAAAGTAAACATGAACAAAGAAAATACTTCTATTTTTCTGTAAGCAAAATCAGTATTTTTTTATTATATCAATTATGTAGACTTTGTGCAACATTTGATATTAAAAGAGCAACATTAAAGAAAAGTAAAATAAGAAAACTTTCAAGGTAAAATAAGAAAGCTTTCAAGGTAAATACCAAGTCCTCATGGTAAAATAATGAACAATTGAGAACTGAATCACACAGAGACATGTTCTGAAGGGCATTTAGGGAAAAAAAAAAACAACATAAACATATTTTATGACTTATACATTAAAGCTGATTTCCCCACACATTGTTTCTCATTCCTAAGTTGGTAATTATTTCTTATGGCGTAATTTAGACCAGTATGTTCTCACTCAAACTGAAGTTTATTCCTGCCATATTTTCCTACTTTAATTATCAGTTTATCAGCATTGATTTAATATCTGGACACGCTGCTTTCTGGAGCCCCCCTGAATTTTTACACTCTGAGAACCTATTCCTGGAGGCCTCATTTTGATAGCTCAGCAAAGAGATGTACCTCCAACCTGAAGCACTGGTGAAGCTTAAAGGTAAAATCTACATGCTACAGCAACAAAAGATACCACTTCCTTACTCAGTTTGGTTTATGATAATTCAGTTCTCACTGGCCTAGCCACATGTACTTGGCAACACATCATTACTATTTAAATGTCTTTACTGTAAGAATTATAGAAAGTAAAAACTTGACATACTATATTAACGGAGAAAGGTTGCTTCTCAGACTTTAGAAGGATAGGTTCAAATTATTAACCTCTCTTCATTTCCAACTGTCAAAAATGTCTAACAGTTGACTACTGTTTCTTACCTCTATCATATGCCACTTTTAAAATGCTTCTTTAAAAAGACAAATGGGGCAGAATCTCAGCTGGTGTAAAGTGACACTGTCATACAGGATGCTGAATTTAAAAAGCAAAGTAAAACAATTCTGCTTTCTTTTCCCCTCTACACACCAGATTGTTTTTGACATTTTGTTAAAGAAATTGGGATCCAAATTCTGCTCAAAAATCCATTTGTGACAATGCATTTAGCAGTGTTTTTGGCACTGGTATGCAATTGCAAATGAAATTGAGCTTGGAGTACACTCTGTGCGCCTCGGTACACAAAAGGTTAATATTATACATCATCTTCCACCAGAGGATAGGATGACTTGATTACTTCAAAGGGACAATAATCATGAAACACACTGTTCTTGTTTAAATAAAAACAAGTATTTTTTTGGTTAAATTCTCTTTTGTTGTTAATATAATAAAACTATGGAGTCATCAAACACTGTGCTGGGGTCAATAAATGCATATAAAAGCACAGCTTTTTATTATGATTGCCATGATATTTATATAAATTGTGGAAATTTACAGAGGCTTTGTTGTTTTCCTTGTTGATGTTGCTCTGGATTCAGTCAACCCAAAGCCCTGTTACTTTCTACTGAACCCAAGTTACATCTGGACAATAGAACAGTAACTGACAGGTTTGAAGAAAAAGGGGCTGATTCCTCAACCTGGGGTGAAGCCACTTGCCCCTTTGCATGGAGTGGATTGAATCCCCCAAAGCAGAGCATCACTTTATGTCTGGTCCTCTCTTGTCACAAGTGTAACTGCAAAATAAAAGGTTTGGACTCCCTGTGCAAGCAAATGGTCCAGCTTGTAAAACTTAGTTCCTTTTCTTCCTGTATCAACTTTTCATTTTCTGTATTGGATTTAGTGTTTTATGGAGCTTCCTGCAGAGAGGCTGAATAAAGTTATGGCCTTACAGATAGGGTATTGAAGGAGGAGAGGAGAGGAGAGAAAATGTTACGGTTCTGAGCCTGTGGAGCTTTGTTTTCATAGCTGAGTGTTCCACTGGTATGCTCTTCTTAATATGCAGCTAGAGGAAGAGACTAAATCTGTTGTTGTTCATGCTTTAAATACAGATTTTCTATTTTTGAGAAACATTTGTGTTTTTTCTT
Source organism: Centrocercus urophasianus (assembly GCF_019232065.1). Classification (NCBI taxonomy): domain Eukaryota; kingdom Metazoa; phylum Chordata; class Aves; order Galliformes; family Phasianidae; genus Centrocercus; species Centrocercus urophasianus. Next base: position 28,309,181 of record NW_024884253.1, read on the forward strand.
AATTGTGAAATACAAATTTAATGCATTTTATAACGCAGAACACACAGCGTTGTTTTAGATGAATAACATACTTTCACCCCAGTTAGCTGAAAAGCCAACATTAGCTCGAAATAAGTACCACAAAGCAGACTAGTTAATGATTAAATGTCAGTTACAGAATTAGTTAAGTTGTCTAATATTGCTAATACAAAAATGACATATTCCACTACAATTCAGATGCCATCATGTTTCTAGCATGTTTGAAAACCCAAAACAAAAATATAAACTTTTGTGACTGATAAAGCGGAGAATGCTAAAGAAAGAAACTCCTCAAAAACCTACAATCAAAATACTGTCTTGTTATTTATGAATCCATGTATTTGATAAAGATTGCATAATTTAAGATTTCTGACACATCAGATTATGTTATTCAACTTCAAAATAATTCTAAAATTATAATTACTGGTATTCTTTCTAATTAGAGGAAAATGAAAGGATAATTTTCACTGCAATAATGAAGGTTAATTTCCATCCTTCCTCATGTTTACTACCTTATTAAAAAGTGCTCCCCTTAGCCATGGCAAAGACATATTACATTTTCAATGCAAATGTATTAATCTGGATAAATTCCATATTAATTCTTGCACTGCATAGAGCTGTAATTTGGATTATAATTAATCTAAAGTGGCACTAGATTTAAATGACAATATAAATGAGACATTAGTAGGCTTTTCTATTCTGAATGAATATTCAACAAATATAACTTGCATATTGCCAAGTCTCATTTTGAAAGCTCTACTCCTTGAGATAAGGTAAGCAATACAGCACAACAGCTTACACAAACATGCTGTTACTAAATACATGTTAATCCTTCCTCGTCTAATAGATTCTATGCTAAAGAGGGGTCACACCACTTTCCTGTCTAACTTGTTAGTATTGTGATTAATTTATTGGTTTTCCTGAGATTTCTCTGGCAAGAATTGCAACACTCAATTCACGAGAAAGCCCAAATTAACATTCAATTATACATAAGCAGTTATATAGTCATTAGAAATACTTGTCAGCTGAGTGAAAATTAAGATGATGGTCTGCATGATACATATAGAGATTTAATTTAGATTATGAAAATAAAAGTTTCTAAAAGATTGAGGATTTCATTGTGCAAACTGCTTTCTCTAAAGCTCAAAGGCAAATCTTGTATTTCGGACCCTGTTTGTATATGAATCTTAATGCAATGTTATTTTTGTAATTGCTGGCACGGGAATGCAGAACAATTATGCTGGTTTTTTTTTTGTTGGTTTTTTTTTTTTTTCTGTAGTGCACCCAGTAGGTATCTGGATATAGGTTTGTCCTAATTAAACTTGGCCCTTATGAGCAGCTAATCCTGATGGAATTTTGAGAATTCCCCTTCAGTATTTTTTTTCTAGATTCCATCTTTTCTTTTTTTTCTCAAGTTTTCATACTATATTCTTTCTTGAACAGCTGAAAAATGGACCTAAGAAAATAAGAGGGCTGACAAACTCCCTGAATCACTTTCCAGTGTTCCGTAGGACAGAGCATACGGTGAGCAACGTGAGCTCCAAATAGCTGTCACCTTTTTCTTGTTGACGGGCAGACCCTGACAAAACTGCAGGAGACTTATGTCTGCTTTAGAGTATGGGTTTACTGCACCACAGACAGCTCTTTCCAAGATAGCTAAAGGGGCATATTTGTGGGTCACTCCAAAAGTAATGCCTCCTATGCCTTTCTATGGAAACCACAACAGATGCAAAGACCACAGTAACACTATTTGATAGAGAAAATAGCTACAAAACAATATGTTTCGACATAGTCATCATCATTAGCCATGAATTTTCATCAGTGATGAACAAGAGAGCCTGCATGCTATGCACATTAAAATCTGCACCAGTGGAACTGCTGAAACACACCATCCACCACCTCACTGTGATCACAGCCACTGCTTGGTCTCCGTAAACGTTCAGCAGGCATTGAGGAATGTCAGTGGCTGAATTTTTTTTCTATATGGAAGAATTCAATTGCACACTTTTGCTTCTTATGCACTTCCATGTCAAACGCCATTTTGTCAGACTGCCCCTCTACTGCCATCTCTCACATGGCAACAAAATGTAACAGAACACTGTTGGGAAAGTTCACCCTGTACTGCCACACCACCAGTATCCACCTCTGACATCATGTGCCAACATAAGAGGTATTACTTTCAGGGTAGCCCTCGTATGTTTTAAACCACAACAGTTTCTTGCTCAACATCATCCTTGACATCATCAGCCTTACTTTGGATTCGTGATCTTTAAAAATAAAGCAACTGAAGAGCAGTTAAGGTTCTAAACTGTGAATGAATAGTGACCTTAGCACGTCAACAAGCAAGATTAAAGGGACCTTTAATCTTTCGGTCAGTCTTCTGAATTAATCTGGCACAGAAAGGGCTATGTATATCTGTATATCTTTTTTTTTTTTAATTAATGAAAAAATGTTTAGTATGTAAGAGCAAAATATAGTATGGGAGAATTTGGATATAAAGAAGATAATGTAAAATTATATTTTCTCTACAACTATACATCTTTATGGAGAATACAACCTCCTTTGTATGCAGCTGTCATTGGCGTACAAGAAAAAGATATACGACTACCTGAAACTAATAGGCTTCAACCTGTTTCAGCACTTCTTCTGCTTCAATGAATCCAACATAATGTAACTAGGTATAGCGTGCAGCAAAAGTAGCCAATGTAATATTCATTGTGACCATAGATTTCCATCTCATACATAAAAAGCATGGATGAAGTCACGTATTTGCCAAATCAAACACACAAAAAGCCTTGGGTATCTACACCAGATGCTGGCCCTGGGTTTGTTTGTGCACAAGTAAATGTCATGACATGGGGGTTTGTTTTCAAAGACAGTAGCTTTCATTACTGGGTTTTGTCTATTCCAGGAGATCAAAATTACCCAACCCATATAATCCATTTTCAATGATATTTCCTCTTTCTTAGGCTGAATCATCTGTAAACTTTTTCAATGGATTTTGTGTATTTTTTTCAAAATGGCTCAAATAAATGCCGAGGAAGAGGCCAGATTCTTGGGAGTAAATGATCACAGAGCAAGAACAAAAAAATAACAATAATAAAAACCCCACATTCTTTGGGTTAAAAGCGGGGCAAAACCTGATTGAAGAAAAAATTCAAGTGGTACCTAATCCTATGCTTATGAAAAATTAATATGCCATCAGAGGAATCACAAGTACAGCTAAGATTAATGAAAGGCGCTTAAAAAATTACAAGCACACAAACTGATTTGATTAAAAAATAATCTCACTGGTCGTCCTGTAATATTCTTCAACTTATCCGCATCTATCCTGTCAGATGGTTATGATTAAAAATAGGTCAATGGGAGGCTACTGATAGAAATCACATGCAAAATGCACATGCAATGAATAGTAGTGGGAATGTCCAGACAGTTTAAAATGAAAGAACATTTCATAAGCTAAAAAAAAAAAAAAAAAAAAAAAAAAAGGAAGACAAAATTCTAGCATCTTACCAGAGTCTTTACTAGCTTTTTTAGCTTCAGTATTGTCTCTCTCACTTGAGTCCTTATCATCACCAACAGCCACTGATGTACTTTTAGCAGACCCATCTGTATCTTCACCTTGTTCTTCTGGGGAAAAGCATAGAAAAGATCCAACTTAGTGACCATTCAACAGCAGGTAAAAAACTCTTCAAAAGAGCTCTTCAGGCACTTAAAGAAGTTGCCAAAACGGGGAGAAGGAGATGAAGAAAATGAGAGAATGGCCCTTTAAGGAGATTGGACATTAATTAGGAATAATTGGCAATATTTCAAAATCTACCCAGAAATTCTGAACGTTTCTTTATCAGAGTATCCACTTCCCACCAGCATACCAGATTTAAAGCTTATCATTTCATATTCTTTAGCAAGAAACTACTTGTGTTAAAACGCACGCGTACAGATGCACACATATACCATGCCAGCTTGAACAAAAGCAAGCCCATGTAAAAATGTATCTTTAAGCCAAAAAAGAAAAAAGAGAAAAAAGGGGAATTCAAATGTAAATCCTATTAGTACAGCAGTATCCCGCTAATTGCAGTAAGTAAGTATTAGGTATTAGGTACTGTATTAAATATAAACCCCTGGCTTTGCGGGAGAAGTCTCAAATTTTGTCTCCAGGGGGAGCCATTCAGGATAAACGATACAACTTGGTACATGGCTTCTGAGGAAGCAGCATTACCCACACCTCACTTACGTGTTCACACCAGCTAGATTACATGGAAATCTTCACAGTAACTCAAGCCTATTTAATTATTCTGTAAATCTTAGCTATGCTGCTACTGGTGGATTAATCTGTTTATGCAGTTAGTTTCTATGCTGGGGCTGTGTAGCACTAATCCGTGAAAGGCCCACTGTTCCTTTTCATCCTGTGATCATTTGTCTCTCACTGTGCTGATGTCACATTTTAATGAATTTTTAGCAATCTGAGTAATGCCAGATAACCAGACTTGCAACTCCCCACAGCATGGCATGCTGTTTTCATTGCAGCACAAAAAAAAGAAAAAAAAAAAAAGAAAAAAAAATCTTATTTCTCAGTTCAGGTAGGAATTATATAAATTAGGAGGTGAAGGTAAAATGGGATTCAAAACGCCAAGCTGCTCAATTTCATAAAATCTTTAATGACCATATAAATTAACCCTGGAAAGGCAAAAGGTCACAGACACACATTTGCATACACTCTTCTATTCACTTTTGATAAGCAGAGCTTTTATGCAGGGAACATGATACAATTAACCCTTCAGGAACCATACAAAATGCAGCTACCGACATTTTAAGTGTCAAGCATTAACTGAAAATTACACACTGCATAAAATTTTCATTGTAAATGCTATAGTGATTGAAAGGGGAAATAGTGGCCCTCTTCGCACCCCATGTTTTATTAATAACATTCTGACAGCCGAATGAAATATCCTCTGTCATATATAGCAGCTGAGCACAAAAAAAATTGCTGCTTAGTGCCTTACTTGCCAGCCATGCACTGAAACTGTACGCCCAGGCAAACAACCCTCAGATCGATGTGGTGAACCTATCTGATTCTCAAAACCTTTTGTAAATCAGGGGGAAAAAAAGAATAAAAGGAGAGAGAGGAAAAAAAGTCCAAACAAAACAGCTGCAAATTTGGAAATCGAAAAAAAAAAAAAAAATTAACCACAGATCAATGTGTTTTGCATTGACACTGAAATACAATAGTTTAGTGCTAAGCATGCATGTCCACCCTTTGGAACAATTCAGGGAGAAAGACTGACCCCTCTCCTAGAAATAACTGCATACTAAAAAATTTCCATCCAAATGGATCCCCCCTTGTGCTGCTTTAGCACTCTGCCTGCTGCGACCCCGCTCCCTCCTGTGATGATAGCTAATCAAACATGGGAGCCATCCCGGCCGCAGCTGGAAGCAGGGCTGTGTTTGTCCGACTGGCAAGGGAGCACAGTTCAGGATGCTGTGAGCCTGTGATCCTGCCTGCATCGGGCTGTGTTAATGCCAAGTGAACACACATGAGGCTCGTATCCAGTGTCAGGCCCTGTGGCCTCACAGAGCCCGTGGCAAATCCCTTCTCGACTCATCCTTGGGAACGGTCGCACTGCTTCTTTTACTAGATTTACTGGCCCAGTTCCCCTGGGCTGGAAAATGAAGTGTCAAAGTGCTACTGAGTGTCCTTATCTTGAGGGGACATAAAATTGTAAGGGCTATCGTGGCACACATTAATAAAACATTGTGTGTGTGTCAGGCAAAGAGAAAGAAAATTATGAAGGTACTAAAAGAAAAACTACAGTATCATCTGGGTCTCATCAGACAATTTTTGCAGGGCGCTCTCCTGTTTTTCTGGTATGTGTTTTAAGTGTGAGAGAAATTCCCAGACATGTTCTCCTATACATCATCGTGGTGTCTGACCTCAGCCTGACCCTGGCAACAGTTTGAGAAATCTGAATGTGAACAAAGACTCTGTGTCAGCAGCAGGGAGAGATTGCGGGATAGACTTTCCCCATCAACTTAATCGCAAACAGCAGTTCTGAGGCCATAACTTTACAGGGCTCCACCAAGCCACAAACACGTAACCTTTAGAGGTGAAAATGCCCCCTGCTCCCCACCCCCCCCCCTTCTGTGATTTTTCTCAGTCTTGTGGTGCTCCCTTTGATGTAGCAAGGCAATTAGCTCTAATGTTCAAGTGCTGCAGACCTGTTTTATGGTTTGGAAGGTGAGAGCTGTTTATTACAGGTAGGCTCCTGGGGGCCATAAAGACTTTGCAAATTTTTAATCATGCAAAAAACTAATCAAAATGTAACTTATACACACCATAAAAATTAATATCATTATTATGCACAGTACAAATTGCCTGCCTTGGCTTTCAATGGCACTCACTTCTAGAAAATACATTTGGCATTCATTTCAGAAATATGTATGGCATTCTCTTCAGGAATAAATTTCATAGACAGACATGATAATACAACTTCTCATATTTTTCTTCAAAATTACAGAAAGGCTGTCTAAGATTCACACTGTCCCAACATCTATCAAAGGAACAAGATGGAAATCCAACAGCTCTAACTTAAAAGTAGTAAATTTACAAAAAAAAATCCTTAGAAAGACCGTTCATGTTCATTAGAATAGATAGTGAGAATGTCTAATGAAATGTGCTATCAAAAAAAAATCTACATACCTATGCAAAAAGAATAACCGACAAATATCTCTTTTGAGTAAAGTTTTTGTTCTTACTTCAAATGCTAAGCAATAAGGATACTATTCAGTAATAAAAAAATGCAGTGATTCCTGCTGAAAATCAACAAAACACAGTGTGATGGGGCCACAGGTTCCAGAACAAGTCCTAATACTCTATTATAGATTTACAAGAGTCTTGCCTATATACATTTACAAATGTCAGCTTTGAAAATGAATAGACCAGCAGATTCAAATGTATAATGGCTTTAATAACACTTACTATTGAAATATGATATTTTATTCACACCTGGTTTTATTTTGTCTAAATGCTGAAAATTTCTTTTGATGTTGGATCTTTTGAGTTTATACATTATCAACTTTTTCCTCACAGCTGACTTTGAATTAAACACAAAAAAGTGAGGTTAGCATAGTCTGAACTAAAACTGTCAAATCATGGAAAATGGAGTTAAGCTTTATAGGCAAAGTTAATCGGCTGATATTGCATATTACATATTCTACATCATATAATTTAGCATGTTAATCTACACTCTTGGGCCCCAATTCTATACCAATTTCATAAAAGACCCTTATGACCTTCATGAGTCCAATGAAGTCAATGTGTGTGGCGCTTTCAATTGTAAAATCCAGGCCTCAACCTAGCTGATACAAGCAGCAAATTAGATGAATATCCACATATATATATTAGATAAGCCAGATTGCTGAGAATACATCCAGCATATGAAAAATACTAGCTTTTGAAATAAAATATGAAACAGTTAAAACAAGATAAAGTCAGAGTGGAAACTTCACTGGTATATGAAACAATGGATAGTAATGACTGTTTTGGTCCTAAATTTTGTTGTTGTTGACGTTAGTATCCCTTTTGCACTGTCCAAATTGCAAGTAATTTCCTAAATGAGGATGACCTACTAGTTGTGGGTGAGTAATTGTGGTTATGAGAGAGAAAGCAAGATTAAGCAAGTGTTTTGGCTGAGGTCCGGATGAAAGGGGAAAGAATTAATCCATCAGCTGAAGTTGTAAGTGATAAATAGGAAATGAGAGATAAATTAATATGCATATATACATTTGGTGTTTGTTATTTAATATGTTCAATTAAAAGCTGAATCAATGGTACACATAAATGTTCAGCACAGGTGTATCCCACGTTCATTTGGAAGAAATGACTTAATGAGATTGTCAGGATAAGAATTAACCACTAGCAAAAAAAAATGGCAGGACAGATTGGAGAAATGGGTTTGTGTTGGATAATGTAGAGAAAGGAGGAACAACAAAAGAAACCAAAGACGAAAAAGCCATGGAGTATGAAAGGAAAGAAAAAAATTGAATTAAAAGCAAGCAGAGTGGATTTTCTTATGGATTACCTCAGCTACTCTACTTGGGTTCTCTCTGACTTCTGAATTACAGTTTATTTACCCAAATATTTCAGAAAGTATTTATTTAATTTTCTGGCTAGTCTTGCAGAGCATGAGTAAGGAACAGCATGACCTACACATTCAAGATCTTGACTGCATCCTCCAGCGGTCATATTTCATCTTCAAAAAGGCCTGCTAATTTCTTATATAATGACTCAAGGGGAATAACAACACCAACCTCTTAATAACTGTTTCTAATCACTGTGTTATATTTAAAACTATTGCTTTTAGAAGGCTGAGCTTCCTGCAAACAAGCCTGTAATTAAGTGATGATCATCATATTGACTGCTAACCTGCAGTTTGTATCAAACTGTAACATTTTGTTTTGTGGTGCATCATTTGATTTTTTTTCAGCATTCTAATGCTTATTTTCTTCTGGTTTGTTACTGTGTCAGAGAAGCCCAACTGCAAAGCTGGCCAAACAGAGCACATCATGGTGGCTGCCTCCCAAGCAGCATCACAAATCACACCCACCCCACCCAGCAGCAAGTATTTCCCACTCATCACACTCAGTCTCATCTCTCTGACTACCAGGGAGTAGCAGGTCTCTTCTACCCTGCTTCTTTTTTTTTTTCATCCTCAATTTGTGAAGGTAGGAAAGATTTGTTATCACCAGTTAATCTGCCTAGCACCATATTATTTCCCATTATTCCCCCCCAACCTTTTCCTTTTTTTTTCTTTTTTCTTTTTTTTTTTTTAAACTGCTATCTAATTCCAGCTGCTGGAGAAGGAAAGGGAATGTTCTCCCCAGAAATTTAGAGGGGTGGGGTGTCCTTTCCAGTTCGGTGGCTGAGCAAGCTCTCCCTTTATCTCATTCCTGGCTAGGATTGACTGCTTTCTAGTCTCCCTCTCATACTCTCAGCATAAACCAGGAAAATAAGTGTATTTTGCCTAATGGATAATGGTGTAAAACATTGGTACACTTACACTGAGCCATACTGGCTGATGAGAATAAGGGAAAATCTGTGGGGTTTTTTATTGTTTTATATTAGTATTTTATCAAATATTTTGCAGGAGGCAAAAGAAGCATATGCTGACAAAACCAGAGAACATCAAATATTCAGAAATTCAGCAATGTTTTCCAGATGTGATTGGAAATGCACAGTTAATCATTTACTATACAAAAAGGGATACTCTTCTTACTTGGCCTTCTCTAGAAAGGCATTGAAGCATTTTGTGGATAGTCCAACTTTTCCAGCTCATCTATACTTTTGGCTGCCATTATGGTTCGTAGAAAATGCTGTTTTCCCCATCAGCTAAAGGTATGATGAGTACTAGCACTGTCTGTCTTGAGGGCTGATACATTTGCATCGGGGTTATTTTGAACAGAAAATTCAATCTCATTACTAATTCTTATTCAATATGCTGGTTCAGATACACTGCCTAATTTCAGGCACTGCTTTAGGCTTCCTCCCTAAGGAGAGAGAAACAGGTATCTTCAGGGCACAAATCAGACTTTAGGAAGCCGGAATTAGGCTCTGGAGGCGTCTAATTCCTCACTGACTATAGAAGAATTTTAGAGTGAAATTTACTGTTTAGAGTGAAGACTTTTCATTTTGGAACTGCAGTTAAATGTTAGAAGTTAGATGAGTAACCTGAGCCTAAGAGCTTGACCCAAAGCTCAAAAAGCCAATGAGAGTCTTCTCGTGACATTCACCAACTTATAGGGTGCTTATTTCTAGCCTGCAGAAAATAAAATATATATATATTACTATTAATATTATATTAATATAAGATATAATATACATTATATTATATATATATATATATATTATTATATATTCACCTTACTTGTATTCCTCTTGTTCAGCCTAGTTTTAATTTTCTGTCATTGTTCAATCTTTTTAGGTGCCCCTTCACACATAAACATTTCTGTTGTTCCTGATTTCTTGCATTTTGTCCTACCTCTCAGCTGACTTGAGTTTCCAGTACCTCATGTTAGGGATGAGATTGGCTGTCCCATTCACATTTTCCAGAAAAAAACTATTTAGACTGCATTTACTAATTAATTAACAGCTCATTTAAATGACCTATTTTATTAGCAACTCAGTTTTTGGGCTTCTCTCTGAAATACACTGTAAAATCCTTCTCATTTACCTTCCAAATTTTTCCCTGAATTATTCACCTCTTTTTGGCTCACTAATGGTATGTCTCTGAATTTATCTGTAAAGAATTCTGTTACTGCATATATTTCTCCTTTGTCTTTTGAGAATACTAGAGAAAAGGAATTTGTTTTCTTTGCCACCTCTGGATCATTTTTGGACTGGCTCCTTATTCTCTGGTGGTCTAGCAGACCTAATGACTCTTCTGCAGACTTTTACTTCTGAGATACTTTAACAATTCCTATTCAGCTTTGTTAGGTACGTTCATGTAATTGCTCTTCTTATCCAACCTCTATGTTCAGTTTTATTAACATCACTTTGGCTTTATTTCCATTTTTAAGGATACATTTTCTCTGACCTTAATAAATTCTTGTACTATGCCTTGTCATGTAGCTAACCTACATCCCTCCAGTTTTAGTATTCCCAGTCTTTGATGCTAAGTGTCAGAGGCAGAAGTAGGTAATTTACTTACAGGCTGAAAAATATCTCTCAAGAAAACCACTTTTTATCTTTTTTTTTTTTTTTAGAATTTTTACTTTTTTTTAATAGTCTTCACAAAATTATTTACTTTTTCACAGTTGCCTGATAAATATTTTGTAGCATATATAGCAGCCTGTGATTTTTATTTTTTTTTTTCAAATTAAATTGCTGTAAATACTGCTTAAATCTTCAGACTCAAAAGGTTAACATATGCATGCACCATACGCATTGTTTAACATAGCATACCCCAAGTGGTTTTTGATTTTTTGGAAAGACAGCACAGGTGTTTCAAACCAGATCACAATAGTTGAATGATATCTGAGAATCTTCACTGACACTTCCACTGCCAATTCCTCCAAAAATCTCCTGTAAAAACCGGGTTTCCCATTTATAGCTGTACTATATATTATATTGGCTAAGAGTCAAGCTCACTACTGAAAAAAGAGAAAGGAATAAAAATCTGTTCATCAAAACTAGCAAATGAAGTAAAAAAACAGCAATATCTTCCTGTTGATTCCTATTCCCTTATGTTTCTGTCTTCCTTTTCCCCTTCCAGTCCCAGTCTGGAAAAATTTGATAATAAACTTTTGTGTCATTGCTCAAATGTTATTCAATTTTGAGGAATGTTCCTGACTCACATTCTATTATTTGTGTGTTTGGGATTCATAGCCATAACGTGCTACATCTCTGTACTCCATGATAGCCTATTCCATCGCTGTGTTTCGACACCTAGAGCTAATCTTTTCCTGCTGCACTGTTTGAGGTCAGGAATTACACTCTCCTCTACTAATTACTCTAAAGCTTGAAACTCAAATCTGCTGCCAAGTTTGATGGGGACGCTTGCATGACATGCTCTGAAGATGGAAATATCAATTAGTTCTTAGCACAGTAGTGGGTGACATAAATAATGAAAGAGAGTGTATTACATTCACAGATTTTCTGAATTCAAAAATGCCAGTTATATGTAAGGGTTAAGCATATCTGGTCACCCAGACTTGCTCTCAAGCGATTACAGCATAGCATGGGTGGCTTTATTCATACCCGTGTTTTCTTTTTACACAAACATTGTAACACACTGGATGTTTTCTTCATCTTTCATTTCCTCTTTCCTTTAATTACATTTTTAATTCTCACTGTCCAATGTATCACACTACATTAACGACATGGTTTTCTCATATGCTCTTTCTCTCATACAGAGTTTAAATAACAGTCCTCTCCACCTTAATTTTTATTGTCAGCAACATAATTATATTTTGGCTGAAGCTAAGGGTATTCCTTGCCTATAGAATTCCAGTTTGCAACTGCCTAATAAACACAGATCTACTCTATCAATTTAGCTAAACCCCTGAAATGCTTCCTGAGGTGGCTCTGTTGATAGCACTGAAAATATTCCCAAGAAAGCCACTAAGCAAGACCTGAACTTAAAATTTGTTCTTAATGATTTCAGACAAGTTGATGAGGCCACCCATTTGTAAGCTTAATGTAGACTTCCCACCACACAGCTGTCTTTTCACTCCCTTGTAAGTTCAGTAAACTGCTTGGGCTGAATTCTGTTGTGGTAAATTTCTGCTGTATACTGGATATCAATGTGGTTTTTTGTTTGTTTGTTTGTTTTTTTAACTTCAGACAAAATAATTCAGATACTTCTGAGAATATGATTAGTATAAATGCATTTACATACTTACATAGAGCTATATATATATATATATATATTTTGTACATCTTTACTGTTCCAGTAATTTTGAACAGCAGCCCGAAATTCAGCAGTCATGATGATGTCTGACATGTGCCACATTGCAGAAAAATGTTTCAGCCAAGTAATATACTTTTGAAGAATTCTACTTACTTGTGTGCAGAAATGCTACTTGAACTAAAGAGCTGAAATTCTCCTAGGAATACATATTCACCAAACACACTCTGACTTCCTAGAGTGCTGAGAGCTCACCATTTACATACTCAGTCAAGTCCCACAGAGATTCTGCAAAACTTTTCACATAGTTCATACACATACTAAATAATGAGAATGCCATCCTCAGAAAAAGTGCAGCTTAAATACTTATTCTAAAATACAAGTCTTCCTGGCAGCTCCTCTATACTGCAATCATGAAACCAAAGTTTTCCAAATTATTTTCCTTTTGCTGCTCTGTGTTATTGCCCAGTGCACAACTGATTGCTATAGGAGAGCAGGAGCTAGATGTTGCCCCTTGTTATGATGTTGGCAGGAGCAAGAGAAGTATTTACGTGAGCGCTGAGGATTAGAGAAAGAATTGGGAAGAGGTAAGCAGAATGTGGTCTAAAGAATATTAGAATCATGGAATAGCTTGGTTTGGAAGAAATCTTAGAGATCATCTAATTCCAATCCCCCTGCCATAGCAGAATTGCCATCCACTTAATCAGGTTGCCCAGGGCCCATCCAACCTGTCCTTGAATGGGATGGGGCATCCACAGCTTCTCTGGACAGCCTATGCCTGTGCCTTACCACCCTCAGAGTAAAAAAAAATAACACAGATGACTAGGAGATGGAAAAGGAAGGAGCAACTAAGATAGAAAAATGAAAATGGAAAGTATGTAGAAAGCAGGAGACTAGTACTAGAAACAGCAGGGTATTAAATTCCAGTGCCAGACTGGACTTGAGGAGATCGAGCTGGCTGGGAATTAAAATACAGACCAATAAAATATACCAAATAAATAAGGTAAAGATATCGTGACATGCTGAGAGGTTTGTGCAGAGATATCAAAGTTGGCAGGCATTAGGGACAGAAGTGTGTGTGGCTGGGTAGGGATAGGAGTTGGCAGCTAACTGGGCATATAGAAGGACATCTAAAGAATGAGCAGCAAAAGTAGACTTAAGACAAATAAATAGCCTTGTTGGAGTGTGAAAAATAATACATTAAGAGAGCAGGGGGAGAGATGTGGAAAGAAAATACTGGATGAGGACAGTAATTCTTTGGCAAGGAGACTGGAAATTAATGTAAGGCATGATGTTCCCCACTGTCCAAAATTAAATCCATGATTTTTCAGTCTCATCATTCTCCTTTTGGCTTACTGCACTATCTTTCACCACTACTTGTCCACAGTGAGAACAAAATCCTTTGCTACACTCAGCTGGTTCATTAGCTCAGCTAAAATGAGTTTGTGTATCAAATTCAAGCTCAGTGATGTGTCATATAACTTTCAGTATAGTACAACATGATAACTATCTTTCCAGCTCAAGTCTTCAAAATAATAACTATAGGACTATAGATGTAAAAACATTTATATACACATATATATAAGGCCATTAATAACATCAAAGGAGTAAAACACTCTAATATCCTACAAGATGTTTCAGGACACTTCCCTTTAGACACAATCTCTAATTTCTTTAACAAGCTCTACCCTGTTGCAAAAACATCCTTTTTTCACTACACGAACATAATGATACTTATTTAGTGAAAAGCTGTTCAGGATTTTGTTTTCTACTTGCAATTTAACATGTGATCACAGGTTTTACTTACTACATCTCTTCAACCTATTCTGAAAAAAATGATTATTTGTTTTATCATTGACTTTTCATTGTTGAACAAACATTAATGAACTTATCTTCATTATGTCCTAAAAGATGAGTAGGCAATTCTGTAATTTCAGAAAGGAGAGGTATAGAGAAATTGAGGTTAAAAAAAATCTACTAACTTGGTGAACTCAGTTTGATACAGATGGGACCCAATTTTTTCCAAGTATATAGCAATATATAGCACTTTATATGCTCAAAGCAAAGCACTGATTGCTTTCATTTGCAGCTCTGTGTGTTCAGCACTTATTTAACACTATACCACAGCCTCAAATCAAGCACTCAGAAAATGAAGGCCACACAGTCAGTGAACTCCTCTGAAAAGTCTGAGGAAGGTGACCTGCTTAGGATAAAAAAATAGGAGCTCTCCAGCAGACAGACATAGAAGCAAGTCCTTCCGTTGTCTTAAACATACCCCATCATTTTATTTCCTGGCATCACCTGCCTCCCTCCTGAATTTCTCAGCAAACATTTCCTGCCAGTGCTGAACAGCACTGATTTGTCCACCTCCCCATACAGCTCCCTTCCATAAACTCAGAAAGGCAAGAAGGCAAGGGGAAAATTCCATGTGACTACATAATTACAGAACCCATCTTCATGCATACACACGTGGTGCTGAATTAAGGTAGTACAACGCATATTAATCCTTCTTGATTATGAGAGTGGTTTCTTTCAGATGTAGAAACAGATCTGCTCTACTACATCAATATGTAATCTCTCCTTTTTCTTGTTCATGAGCAAGAGATCAGTAAGCAATATATTTTTACAGATGTCATTATCTGAATGTTATTTGTAGCACATAAAGTCATAAAATGAATGAGAGTAGACTGTAAAGCTATGAATGAGGATTTTCCTACACAAATAAGGCTGCAGTTCACAAGAGTGGTGTGACTGAGACCTCTTGCAGAAGTGTAACAATTTACAGATTCAGGTTACCATATTACATCAAGTATTTGCTGACCTAAGAATAAGAATTAGGAATAGAATTTAGGAATTTAGGAATAGCACAGCAGCTAGTTTGTATCAGAATTAATGTACTTCTTTTTATTTTATACGCAGGCAAATAACTGTGCCAATATTGATGAAATGCTATAATTTTATTTGAAGTTTGTAAGCAGTGTTTCTAGATATGTAGTTATCAATTCATACACACTGTAATAACAAAAAAATATTGTAGCTTCCCTTACCATGGAAAGAAACAAGAAAAAATAATCATAAGGACTTTGTGAACTATTGTCATGGATTGGCTTTGTTTGAGGAATGGTATTCACAGAAGTTCAAATCTTCAGAAATCACACTACAGAAGAATGGGCTTATGCAAACATAGGTTAGAATTTCAGAAGTGCTCAGTGTTGTCTAAGTACTGATGGTTTGAAAGTTTCAAGAATCCACAGTCTCAGAGAAATTAGCAAAAACCTATACATTAGGTACAGACGACTTGCATCAGTGCAAAATCTTTTAAGCAGATTTATAGCCTTCATAAAACATATAACTTCCATACACACTAACCTACAAATATATTGAGAAAGTTCTGTTCACTTCAAATCACAGTAAACTATGTGGGCTTTGAGATCTGGGGATTGGCCACTATTTTATAATAGCATTTCACTTGAAAAGTGGAACATAATGACAAATAAGCAGCAGATAGCTTCCAAAAGTAGAAAAAAAAGAAAAAAAGAAAAAAAAAAAAAAAAAAAAAAACAACTATGAAGTTCCTTATAAAAGTGAGATTAACAAAGCCACCTTCATAAAACAAGAAATTCTGCAGCTTACTCTTATGTAATCCATGCATCTTTAAATAATTCAAGGCTCACTCAGCACCTAAACACAGTATGTTCTTTTAAAGAATGGGTAAAATTGTTAGTGTTATCTTTAAAAACAACAACAACAAAGTACATGAAGCTCTTTTTTCTTTAATAAATTCCATGGAAATTAACCAAGAGATTTCCAGGCACAGTCCTAGTTAGCACAGGCAGACATTCTGTACCTTTTCTGTATTGAGAACATATTATTTGCTTTCCGCTTGTGAAATATTTTAAAGTGTCTTTTATGGATAAGAAGCAGTACTTCAGTTCAACTCACTGCAGAAACTACGTAGATTCAAGATATTGTCTGTTATATTTCCAACAGGTTGCATCCAACAGCTATAGCTTGATGTATTGAGAGGTGTGCTGCTGGCTTTCTCTTCAGAGTTTGTTGTAGTGATTAAATGGGGCACTGTCTATTTCATTGAACAGTATTTGGGTAGGCATTTGGCATTAGCATGTCATTTTCATTGATATGGATGCTTTCCGTATCCAGCATACTTGTCATACTCAATACCAGCATCAGCACAGATAAACATACTGGTCATATTCTCAAATGATTCTCAAAGACAGGAAAAGACTCTTCATCCAAGGTTTTCCATCTTACTATCTGTTTTGGAATGAATGTGACTATGTAGTTACATTCTTCACTCATACTATCATGCACAGTTTGTCTGACAAATGCTGTCTTTTAGCTGATGGCTATGATGGGCAATATCTATTTTTCTTGAGGGCACATCAAGCTGGCAGAACACCTACTCAAATAGTTTGCCTAGCTTGTGCCACTCCCAAGATCTACATATATAATTACAGCATGCTGCTTTTGGATAACCTTCACAAAGTTCATAAAAAAGTTAAAATATTTTTGATTGTTCACACATATAGGGGACAAACAATTCACAAGTCTTCTTCAACAGAGACTGGTCTTACAAGGAGTCAGGGCACTTTTTTCTTTTCATAACTAGAGAAGTTAGATTCTTCAGCATGAAAAAAGAACTAAACTAACTAAAGTGACTTCCTTTAATTCACTGGTCATGGAGTTAAGCAGAACTATTTTGCATCTCTGGGATAACAATAAAACAAATCAGGTATTGGTGTAGGAAAAATAATTTCACCTTTATTAAACTGTTTTAAATCAACTTCTAAAAATTGATTAAAAATACTATTCTAACAGCATTTTGAGAGCTATGAGGGGTGAATGCTGCATTTCTATATCAAATCAAAATAGAAATGGCCTAAAGGTCCATTTTGGGGCCTGGAATTTATTTCAGCTCTTCCTGAAAAATCATCAACCATACCTTTAAGAGAAACAAGCTGAAAATCGAATCCGATTCAACTAGGTCATCTTCCTTACAAACTCATCACTGAAAATCATATAAGGAATATCACTTGAGACTGCAATAAACTCAGCATAACTAAGTTTGAACCTAACACCTAGTTATAACAGAAAAAAAGAATCAAAGATAAAGTAAAATTGCTAAATACTCTAAAGACAGTGTGTAGGTTCAAGAGTTGCAGTGAGCTGCTTCCAGAAGCAGTTCCTGATCAAACTCTAAAGAAAGTTTATTTCATGTTTTCCTTCATTCAAAATAGACTTTTTTTTTCTTCATGGAAAACTCAGTTTTCAGTCTTTCTCATCATACATTCCTCTATGGGAAGCCAAGATCTGGTGCTTAAATTGTAACTATCAAAGTCAATGGGGTACTTCTGTGAGTCAAGTTACAGATGTGCTTTACTGCTGGCAAGATGAAGCATCTCTTGGCACAGTAATGTACAAAGAAGAGTCAGCTTTTGTAAGTTACATTCCAAGCATCCTGATTGGGTACTTTAATTCTCACGAGATTGTGAGAACTCTCCTAGAGTTATGTAAGAGTGTGAATTTTCACTTCTTAACAAAACAGAATTAAAGAATGTCATAGATTGAGGGGTCGGGGGGAAGAATTCTAAAGGCTTAAGAAAGCAAAACACTCAACCCCAAATGTATCATAATCAACTCTCAGTTATCCAGGGTACTACAAGGGTGGGGCTACATAAATAAAACAAAACCATATGTAAACTACACTAAAAGCACACATTTACTACATTCACTTTTGAAGTTACTTACTTTCACTTATAAAAATCTATCTGTGGAATGGAGGAGCAGCATTTCATTGCAGGGCGCAATACTTATTTTGTGTCTGTGTATTCTGAGGCAATAGGCTGCAGCTAGTGGTGTGGGCAGCAGATGGGCTCTAGTCAAGCCTCAGCCCAGGTAATCTGTTCACAGATAATTCAGATCTGACCATTTTATAAATCTAAGGAATTTTAATGCAGTCTCATGACTGTAATATTTTTGACTATAGAACTCAACAAACTGTCAGAAAGTAAAACCCACCCTCCAAAAACTTTCCTCCAATTACATTCCCTCAAATGCAACTTAGAAAAAACTCTTAACTCTTACAAAAATCATTTTACTGACTGTCTCCACCTGTGTTTTCTCCCTCCAGCTACAAACTCATGAAAAAGCAGTTGATAAATGACGAAGTTGTGCAATTTGATAATTGGGCTAATGACAATAATAAAAAAAGAAACCCTTGAAAAATTGAGGACAAAAAATATTTTATTGGATTGATGTTTTTTACCCTCAAATGAATTATAGATCATCTCTGTGGAAAACAGTTTGATAAATTTTTCTAGAACTCCTACAATTAAGAAAACAGTCCACAGCTTGTTCCATTTTAAATTGTCCCCGTCCTTGCTTAAGCAGAAATGCACTTACAATAATTTTATAGTATGTAAAATGAAAACACTTGGCCTACTATGTTATGGGGAAGCAACATGCAGAGTTTTATAGATGTATAGTATCACTTAGAATCTTGCTGTTTCATTTAAAATGTGTTGATTTTTTTAATAATTTCATTGAACCTAATTTGACTAACTCCCTTATTTGATATCACTCCTACTGTTCATCTAATTCTCACTGAAAGAATGTAATAGCAACAGAAATGACATTAAAATATAAATAAAGGCTATAAGTGGTGATATATCATCTTAGAAGCGTGAACATTTTTCTTTCTCTTTTGATTCCAATGCTTTAAGACTTTTTTTGTTAGGGGAGAACTTAATAAGACAAATAATCAGTCATGAGGAATGAAGTAGAACTCTACTAGTGACTGCTGAGCCCAAATGATGCATTGTACAAGAAAGAAGACAATACAGTAATTCTTTGTAATAGAGGACACCAAAATCACAAGAAGCACACAGTGCAAGTTCTAAATTATAATGAACTCTAGGAGTAAAGCCCAGACCTTAGTTTTTGATAACGTTGTTTTTTATTGCTTTGGCAGCACATAGATGCCTAAAAGCTCATTTATATGGCTGGGTGAAAAGCTTCAAAACAGATGCCCAGGGTCCCAGATGCCCTGCTGATTCAAAGTGGACATCAGCAGTTCCTCTGTGCAGAATACTATATTCCAAACAGCCTTAACTCACCTAAATTAAATCAGTTCCAAAAATATTGGAAATGTCTGAAATTTACCTCAGTAAACTTCCTTATTTTCAAATCCAGAATAAAACTGGCATAAGAGCAATTCTGGAGACAAGTACGTTTGTTAACATTCATGGTAAAAGAATATTTCAGTTAAAAGTTCTTGAAGACCTGGAGAGAGAATAAAGCTTTGTTTACTATCCATATTTTGAAAATGAGAAAGCACATCTAACTTTCTTCCTGAATGGAGCTATTAAATCTATTACAGAGGAAGTAAAGTGGAGTTTATAAGAATCTAGCCCTCTGAGAATTTCAATGGGTAAAAGCTGTGGAAATTTCACTTTATTGCCACCGTTCCGCCTACCACAAGGGAGCACTTGTAATATTGATTAAATTGGACATGGACAGCAGAAAAATATGTAACATTTATCAAAGAGTACAAGTGTGAGAGAACAAAACCAGAATTTCCATTTGTAACTGTAGATTTTAGAAAAAAATAAAAATAAAAATAAAACTGAAGGAATGTATCCTAAATGCAACAGGAAAACAGTAATCCCTGTGTCAATTTTTGGAGAAAGTGCTGAACCTAATTCTTAGTTTCTAGAAACACCACCTTCAACGCAAAGCCAGCTAACCATCCTGGAGGATGCAGACTCCATTAGGAACTTGGTGTCTGTACCTTGACCTGTGCCAGACATCATTAATCCCAACTACTCCACCCATACTTATGGTTCAATATTTAGACCTCAATAAGTTTCACAAATATTACCTTCCTAAGTTAAAATGCTAGCAAGCAAAGTGGAATTCATCTTTTTTCTAAGAAACAGATTCATCAGCATCTGCACCTGTAAGTGATCTGGTTCTTTTTTCACTGTTTGTATGCCCTTAGTCAGATATCTTTCTACAGGATTTTGGGAACAACATGAATAATATAGGAAGATCTTGTCTTACAGATCATAAATCTAGGTATTGGTTGTTTGGCCTTGGTTGTTTGGAGTTCTGAATTGGTATTAATAATGCTATGACTAATTTTCTGGGAAAAGATTTTCCATATTTCCTTTTTGAGTAAAGGCTGAATATTTAATTGTTTGCTCATTTTTAAGTGGACTTTCAGTCACTTCCCAAAATGAATCCTATTAAATTTTCTACTAAAAAATGCCTTAATTAAGGATGTTCATAATTTTCACTGTATCCATGAAATTATACATTACTGTTTTGAAAGAACCATATTAATTCAGCTTAGTAAGAATTAGCCAAGAGAATAACCTTTCCAAAAGCATTATACAATGACTTTTCTAATCCTAAATTCTAATACAAGCAACGTGGAGATACTCTCATAGTTCATTATTACATAAGAAACTAATATTTTCTTAGTATACAACATCTGTTATTAGCCTGCTAATGATCTTTAAGTTATTTTTTATATCATAATTGCTATGCAAAATTTAAAAATATGCATTCTAAGTTCTTCAATAGTTGTAAAGATAAGTACCATCCACCACAGGTTTTGCTCTTTCTCCTAAAGAGCTTGACATTTCCACTACCTATTTCAAGTCAGCCCCTGTAGACTTGTGAATTAGGAGTCAGACTTGCCTCTGAAAAAAATTTGTGAGTCTTCAAAATTGCAGAGGAAAAAGCATTCAGTAAAACAATTTTACACATTCTAAAAATAAAATAATACTACTAATAAAAGTTGTTCACATTGCAACCAATAAGCCTCTTTTCATACATCACATGTGCTACCAAGATTTCTTACTGGAGATGTAGGTTGGAAACAAAAAAAAAAGAAAAAAAAAATTGAGCTCAAATACTGTCGTGACAATGCAGAGATAAAAGTGTTTCCTCTTTAATAAATAATAATAATAATATATATATATAAAGAAATATGGGGTTGCCAGCAAATATATCTAGAATGCTTAAATCTATGAAAATCAGTCTGCATGGAAAGCAACTGAATAATGAAAAACTGTACAATGCATTTATTCCCCAATGGTGAATAGTATGTCAAATAGGAAAAAAAAGAAAAAAAAAAAAAAAAAATTATTTCAGCCACTGTACATCTAGAATGCATTTATTTCACTGGAATTGTTATGAAAACTAAACATACAACTTTGGTTATTGTTACTTAAGCAGCTCAATGGAACAAAGGAATAAGGACCAACAGATGAACATTTTATGTTTGGAAGCCACCAGGATAAAAATTATTTGATTCACAGCTACACCCAATATAGCTGTATAACATAAACACTAATATCCTGTTTCTTACTCTGAATAGCAAATCTTGTACTGCTTAAATCTAGCTCATATTGAACTAATGATACTTTACAAAAAGAAGGGGAAAGCTTATCGAGTATTCTTGAGAAATCTCTGAAAACAGTAAATACCAGTACTTTATTACACACACTCTGGAACAAATACAAAATTCTGCTAAGTTCTAAGTGCAGACCACAGCTAAGTCGATGCTTGGATGTTTTATAAGTGAGTTTCACCAAAGGTATCATACACTGAGATTCCAGGCCCATGTGTCATGCCCTGAAACATCTGCAACAGAACATAGCATTCTTAATAAATGAGACAAATAAAAGTGTGCATTTAATGAAATAATTCTGAAAACATATCTGTTCATCCACACAGATGAAAAGCTGTTTATGATTTCGCTTGATGGAAAAGGAAATTTATAAGGAAAATTTTTTCAGTTCTGCTCAAATACAGCTGGAATATTTCTGTAAGAAGACAATAGATTATTTTAGTAGTATATATTTAAAAAAAAAAAAAAGATACTGATTTAAAGAATGTGTGCAAACATTTATATCTCCTTCCATAGATAAGAAGAAAAAAAAATCCAGTTGATTATATTTAATAACACAATGAAAAAAAAATCTACACGTAAGTGAAGAAATTGCAAGATTGCATTTTTATGCTAAATTGATGCTAATTATATCACCACTTTTATCACTTTCTCATCCACTTCTTACAAATTGCTACAAACAATTAAGAGCAAAAATCCATTCAAGTTAATAAAATGACAAGTTTTCTGCTACTTCAGAGTATTTTAGCCTGAGTTAGCTTTCATCTGTTCCTGTAATTCCTAACTTCCTAAAATAACTTTTTATTTATTTATTTATTTATCTATTTATCTATTTATTTTTACACTTTACAGTCAGGATGAGGATCTGAACTGTGACTTCGTCCAAACCAGTCTCCTTTTAGTGTTTTGATTTTTTGCTGTTCCAAACCACTTCTGATGTTTCAAGCAAGGCAATGACAACATACCTTCTTGTTATTATTTATGCATGGAAGGCCAAACCAAATGCTTGGGTGGGTCGCTGAAGATGTGAAGTAGGTAGTTTTTTCCATCCACAAGACCCCATTTACATTTAAATGAACTTGCTCCTTGTGAAAGATTGGCTCCATAAGAGAATGCCACATGACCACAGACATTGAAATTAAATCACAATCACGAGGATAGAGGCCACCAACACACTGCTAAAAACAACCTACATCATGTATCTCCACTGTCTTATATATGTCAGCAGTAAAGAAAAAATGATCTGTAAGGTGGAGACTACTATACTGTCTTAATCAACATGCAAAAAAAGAAACTGCTTCCCAAAGCAAGAGTCACACAGTAACAAAACTACTTCTGCCATGACTAGATTTTTCAACAGAGGTAGGAAAATTGTCACGTGCAGCTTCAGGGTTTAAATGGATGATTTCTCCTACCTGATGTTGGAGTGACACTGACTTGACAAATGTGGGAAAGTCCTCAGCTGTAAGATGGGGGCTTAGGTTGTGGGCTCATGGTCAATTGAAAGGTTGCATTAAATGTAAATTATAGGACTGTTACTTAGATATATACCCTTCTCAACCAGGTGAAAGGCAAACAGCGCCCTGCACTAATTCACAGATGAACTGGTGATAGGCTTGCTGAATAAGGCAAGCAGGCAGGCAGCAGGCAATTATAATCCTCATCTTTGAAGGAAGGAAGGAAAGGTATTTTTATATAAAACCATATTAAATTTCCTTTTTTAAGTGCCTCTATGTATTTCTCTTTTCAATTTATATGGAAAAGTATTAAGCAAAAATCTACAGCAGAACTGGCAGTAAATATCACAGTAACAATTGCTCTTTTATTAAATATTTATTGAAATAAATTCCTCTGCTTTCTCATTTTTCTTCTTCTGCTTCCAATATTTATTTACAGCTGATTATTAACATCTGCCAGTGTAACAGTTTCATCTGTACAGAAGCCGAAGGGTAAAAAAGTCACACACCCCCTCTAACATGACCTGTAGTTAGACAGAAAACAGTTTTCCCAGTCACCGCTTGGCTTCCTGTCTGTGACCTCTGAAAAGCATTGGAGGCCAGGGTTAATGGCCTTTCCAATCTCTGTGATAAGAATTCATTTTGTTCTATTACCAGCAGTTATCTCAGGAGCCTGCTGCATCACTTCAGCAGGGTTCAATCAATGAGAGGACCTAATGAAGTAACCAGCTGTAGCTCTATTTCCCTGGTCAACTCTATCAGACAAATAAGATCTATCAGTCACATCTTAAAGCTGATCCGAGAAACAGTATCTTCACATACTGAACCCATATGCATATGAACTAGTGATACCTGTCCCTTTCTCTTTATTCTTCCCTTTCAATACGGCTTTTTTTTTTTTTTTTGTAGAAAATTGAATGAAATGGGCTTGAAATTTTGCAACAGCAATAATAAGAAACAGCAGATTTTTGGAACACCAGGAAACTTCCAAATTAACGGCAAAAATAGTGTAAATTATATTATATATTATTTTTTTCCAGACAAACTCTATTCTCCTTTGCAGTAAAAAAATAGTTTGTTTATTATTTTCTGCCGTTAATTGCTACGAGTCATAAACAGTTTTAATTAATGGGACTTAATCCTTAGTTTGTCACTTATAAAGGAAATATAATTATGGTAATACATTTCAGTTACGTGTCAGTCAAAATAATTGTCAGTCTATTTCATAATTAAATCACATCATTGAAAATAAAAATGTTACTTTTGAAAAAATTTTACATATATAATTTTTTTATTTGTTATAATTAACTTTATCCTCTCACACTTCAAAAAAGGGCTTAATTACTTAGAAGTACAAATCTTTAAAAAGCACTGGGTTTGAAAATTGAAATATAAGGAAAATAATAAAAAAAGGACAGACTCATGACTTCAGAGCTGTGTACATCAAAGTATGACTTTATAATTAATTAGAAAGTATAGGAGAAAAGTGCTACGTATATTGCGTTTACCAAAATGTCCAGTCTTTCTTCATTACTAAGTGTGACAGACTATGTTGTAGCAGGGCACTACAGGTACATTACTGAAAGTGCTTCGGGAAGACAGAGCTAGAAGAGCTTTGTGTTTGCTGAAATGTTGAAAGCTACATGCAGCTAAGTTTATTTTATTAGGTTAATCTAGAGGAATCTCATGAAATGAAATTTGTATCCTTTTAGCTTAACTGTGTGCTTTGTCAAATTGAAATGAAAGAAAGCCTGGTTATATACTGCTATGCAGAGAAGGAGATGATATCCAAGAAATAAAGCTAAAAAGGGTAACTGTTCAACATGCACACATACAGTACACAGAAACATCTATATAATTAAGCGTAAGTAGCATTTTGTATATAGTAACACATCTGATGGGTTATGACACACAAATTCTAGAGTACACGTGCTTCAAATAAGCACTTATATCTCTTTTCCCTGTGCATGAAACAAGGGTATTCTTTTGCAATCTCCCTGTATTCATAAAACAATAGGAATACTACCTAGACAATTGAAAGATATTCAAGAAGTCTTTTTTTAATTTTAAAACAGTTTAATCAAAAACAAAGGAAAGAATGTGTATTAATAGTGCTCCTTGGTATATAAGGAGAGCACATTTCTGCCACAGATACATTCTGAAAAGAACTGAAATATCTATGGTACATATGTAAACAGATAAGATTATGCCTAGCAGGCATTTTGGGAACATCTGTCAATTTTTTATGGAATGCACTGATTGTGGGCTATTGATTGCATTTAAACAAAGTTGTTTCAAAAAAAATCAGCTAACAATTCGTGTAGAAAGAACTGATCAATATTTAAATGACTCTCCTTATTGATTTAAAATTAACTTTCAATTAAGAGATCCATAGGACTCTTAACTGCGACACTTATCCATTCAAGAGAAAATAAAGGTACATTTATCGATACACTTAAACAGCAGTGGCTGGTTTCCTATTGATTCAGTCATTTGCGCTGGGATTCGTTAGCGTCATCAGGCTTTAACTCGCTTACTAGGTCTTCACAGTGTGCACTACTGCAAGATGCAGGAATGTACAAAACGACACGGGGGAAGAGAACAGAATTAGAAGACCTATGCAAAGGTAAGTCATACATATGCTTTTTACATCTCCTGATGAAAGAAGAGTTCCTTTAAAAACTGCCTAGTTTTTGGATTTGGTCAAGAACAAATTCTTGTCAAGTGACCTGTAATGTACAGTTTTGGAACAGGAACCATTTAAATGAATGAAATCTTTCTATAATTTTGGTAGGTAACTGTTCTATTGGCTCCCATTGACTCGGACAAGATCACCTATTTGTGTTATTGATTAACACATAATCAATAAGAACGTTAGCTCTTTGTTTACAGAATTTTTTTAAAATGGCAGTACTGTGATGCCCTGCATAGGTCTGTCAGTGCAAATATGTATGAGATATTTAAGGCCAATATCATTTAATATTTCAATTAAGGAATCAGCCATTGTATGGATTTTGAAAGAATTATTGAGACATTTTAAAGTAAACAAGACTAAATGTGTATCTCTGTTTTAGAGACAAAATCAAATATATTTGAACTAAACAAAAATATAACATAATAGCATAGCTGTAACTATAAACATGTGCAAAAGCATCAGCACATTTAGAAACACAAATTAAAACCAGGACTGTAATTACATACTTCATTATTTATATGTATTCTGGGTATTTTAGTATACTAAGGAAGCTGGACATGTAATCTCTATAGTTAATAACAGACCAAATTCATCCCAGGTGTAATTTCATTGAAGTCAGTGGACCTGGAACTGCACCTGGAATGAATTTAGCCCGGTGCTATGAATGCCTCCTGACTCTCGCCAGCCTAGATTTACATATAAGATATAACACAAAAATGAAATAAAAATAGAAGATGTCCAGGAGGCACAGCATGTTTACAGAACAGAGTGGTAATAACCTTGCCTGATATATATGTAGTAGAGCTGCGCTTAGGCAGGCAGTATTGCTGGGAATGGGGGAGGGTTAACTCTGCAGCAGCTCAGGTTCGCCTATGTTCCTTCATCTCACTGCTTCTCTTTTTCTCTCTCTTTCTGTTTCCAAAGCTGCATAACCCAGACCTGTCCAGTGAAAAGAAGCTGCCCTAAATGACCCATTTATTACATATTCATTTGTTGTGATGTAATCTTTGGGAGGAAATAAAAATGCTGCAGTATACTAAGGTTTAAACACTAGAACCTTTTCTGATCAACTAAGATTATTCCTCAAACTGGGAATCTTAATCAGAATCAATATAAAATTTAACTCACATATGTGATCATCAATATTTCATGGAAAAAGAAAAAAAAAATCTAGATTTTGCTGTCAAAACAGAACAAATAAACTCTTCAAAATCAGAATGCTTTTATATTTTTACAAGCTGCTGCTTCCATTTTTTTTTTTTTCTCTGTCCACTACAGGTTAAATCGTACTTATCAAAGGCTCATCTGCAGAGTTATGATATGAATCAATGGTATTTTTAAGATCATAGTAATGCAAAAAACTGATTATGACCTTTTGCTGCTGGGTGAGAGTCAAGATCAGAAAAAAACGGTGTGTAAATCCAAAGAAATACCTCCTCTTAAAATGTCTAAATCACATAATGTTAGTGTAATATAAATTGGAATATATTATGATGGTTACAATTACTAAAAAGTGCATGATGCCATTATTTCCAACTGGAAATTAGATGATTATACTAATTAAGTGATAGCAGGTGGTACAGGATGACTGCTACAATCTTCTCTGATCTGCAGAGAGAGACACATGGTTCGGTGTTTAAAACACCCAGGAATAGAAACAATTGGTTTAAGCAGTATTCTGTCCCAAGATGCAGAGGAAGGATTCACTTTGATTTAACACTTCCTTATCACATCAAAGAGGCAAAGAAGCATCTTTATGGATTGGCTTAGAAAAAAATGCTACTGGTTCAGCGTCTACCCTTGTAACTAACATCTCTTGGAGATGTTAGAAGTACAGCATGAAATGAATTCCAATAGAGTAAAGTAATTCTAAAATGCCAGCAACCTTCTTTAAATTACAACTGGCCTAAATTCATAATTACCGCTTTTAACTCCCTCAATCCAGGAGTAGCTATAGGTGTACTACTGAGAGTATCTAAGTTGAGCAAATTGGAAATACTCTAGTGAAATATAGATTTCTCTGGTAATAAAAGCACTAAATAATTTTAGGAGAACATGTGGTCATTAAAGACATTTGAATTCTAACTTAATTTACTAAGCAGTATTTATACATTGTTTTACTGCAGTATTTGGAGATTGTTCAGAACCGCATAAGTTAGATAAATAACCCGATAGTTCCACGAATCATTTCAGATCTTGTTTTTCTTGTCATGTCTGCTCCATGTTCAGACTGAAGAAAGGCTAAGTCATCACCATTGATTTCTTTTCCAGATCAGCCATCATTAGTTTAAAGAATATGAGATGCACTTAAGAAGCTATTCTCTCTTTTTTTTTTTTTTTTTTTTTTTTTTTTGGACTTCCATACATTCCTGGAGTGTGACCTCAGTTTAGGAATGGCAGGGGAGCAGATCTGTTGAAGAAGAGCCATGCTGTGCAAGAATTCAACCAACATATGCCTAAGAGGCAAACCTAGTAATTCTTATAAATGATGGAAAATAAATGTTATCTAATTTCTGAAAATCTCTTATCTAGCTTTATCTGTCTCTGTAGCATTCATTTCAACTTTGTTATTTTATTTCTTGCTATAGATCGAAAGCACAGCCGATAAGACTTGCGTTTAGATATATTTGTAACATGCTATGATATCTTGCAGCACAGCTAGTTCATTTAAAAAAATTACCGCCTCCTCCCAAAGCCTTACCTTTGCCACAATTTCAAGTAACGTTTTGCCTCAAAAATTTTCATAGATGAATGCAAGAGAAAAGAAAATTTAACAGTAAAAGCCAAAAAGCTATAGTTTTCCTCAAGGTGCTGCACATCACGTTGTTCTGGAATTCTCTCTCAGTGATGATATTTGTAAACTAAGAATACTCTACTCTTCTTCATGCAGAAAAATTCAGAATTGTTTATATGTGCTATGATAACATCATGTACACTACATGAGATGTCTGTACAGGACAAAAAAGAAATGTTCTCCAGTTTATAAACCTAACTAAACATCTTTTCTCTTTAGAACAAAACACGAAAGTTTGTGAAAATCACTCATTTTATTTTTAATAGAACTAAATGGAATGGAACTAAACTTCTGATTACAAAAAAATGCCTCATCTCCTCTGTGAATAGTAAACTGCTCAGCTTTTAGACCAGCATCAAACAGATGTTCTTCTGTGAATTGATATAACAGTTGCGTCTTTTACTGAACAAAATTTAAGTAAATTTTCCTAAATGAATGTGAAAAATACCTGCCTCTCTGAGGTTGAAATAAAAACCTTTACTCTTGCACTCCAGGACATTCAATTAGCTGTGTAAATGGAAATAATGGTAGACAGCTACTCAGAAGCAGCTATTGCAAATATTCAAACTTGTTGTTCAACTAAAGAAAATAACATTATCGTACTGGAGGCGTGAGGCCAACTCTCCTACCCTCACGTGCCACTTGATTAGTCCAGCCTTAGTTGAACAAAAATCCTTAATCTTCTCTTTTTAATATTGAAGAGGTAAACCCTCTTTCACCTGCATGTGGAGTCTCCTTTTCATCAAAGCTCAGGAGATTCCAGCAACAAAATCAATGTATGCATGTTCAGAGCAGTTTTCAGGGTTTTGTAAGACAAATCTTTCAAATAGGAGCTAGTTTAATGCTATTGAGCTGAGTTTCGATCTGACAGAGTGAGTGAACAACATAGAAACAGTTCACTTACCACTGCTCACACTACAGGAGGTGAGAATCAGGTACAGCTCTGTACAAATACAGCTGTGCAATTTCTCAGTAAACTCTCACTGTACCTAATCCAATGTTAAATGCAACAGTACAGTGTTTAAACAAACAAAGATTTAAGAAGCAAATGTAATTTATTTCTCTACAGTAATGAGAGACAATTAGTTCTGAATTTCAGAGTTTGCTCGCAATGCTGTGACCCTATGGTTTTCCCATTTAAAATGGTGAAAACAAAGACTAGCTCTGCCAAATTTAACAGAGCTGAGCTAGTGTTACACTGATTTTAACTGGAGCAATGTCAGGCCCTGTTCTAACATACCTGAAGTATGGGAAATATGATTAACAAATATCCTGTTCTGCATTTTCCTCCTGTTTCAAAACTTCTAACAACTTGATTTCTAGATTTTTTTAGATTAAAAGGAATAATTGATTAAAGATTCAATTAATTTTGTTACGAAACTTTGTAGTGTAATATAAATTCTAGCATATCTTTGTTTAGACAGATTTTTTTGTTCCTGTACTCTGAATCTCCGAATTCCACAACTATAAAGCTTAGGACTGCTCACATTTTATTCATCTTCTGAGAAAACAGTATTAAAGCTGCATCCTTATCACCATAGTATCATGACAGTTTCCCTTATCATAGATCTGGTTGAAAAATGAACACTAGTGATTTCTTGAGCTGTACAATTTCTGGAAAAAAATACAGCATGTTTCTGCACCCCTTCATTTTAAGAAACAAATCAATGAGACTTCTACAATGCTTAGAGTGAGCATACAGTCCCAGTAGCAAGTGTAAAGCCAAAGAAACCAGACAAAATGAACAGTACTATATAGTAGGTATTTCACCTTAAACCTTGGTGGGGTGGGAGGCTGGGGGAAGGGCTCTTATTACAATGCTTTATAATTTGTATATTATACTGACAAAACAGCTGCAATACACACTCAACTCTTGCCAATACCAATTTTACTACTGATACTGACAATAACCTACTAAGACTACCAGAGGCTCAAGGGAATAGCATTTACACTGATCCAGTTCAAATACCATGGTCTGAGCCAAGAAAAGCGTTATCACCAACTTGTCCATTCATTATTCACTTTGAATTCATAGCTCAAAGCAAATATGAAATGTAATAATATGTTCCTTGACTATTTAGTTAGCCCTGAAAGTTGCTCCTTTCAGGGTAGGCACCTATAGTAACTAACCTCACAGAAAGAGATAAATTAGTTCAATTTGTTCCATTGTCCCTAAATGTCTGCAGAATTCTAGCTGATGTATTTAAAAAATACATTCTGTGATCCATATAGGAGTTCTAGATGGACTAATATATCAATATGTTTCATATGCTGTATAATGCAAAGTAGCATAAAAGATAAAAGAGTGAAAAAATTACCAGGTTCAGTGTAGGTTCATCATATTAGAAAATTTCCAGTAGGTTTCTCATTTTCCTTATATTAAAAATGACTATTACCCAGTGTAATTGAATAACTCTCTGATAATTACAACATCAGCATTTTAATAGTATATAAATAACCTCTCCCCTAATTACCATTTAGCTAAATTTTTCATATATTGCAGTGTTATGAAAGAAGGTCTTGGTAGAGTACCATATCCTTTCAACAACAATTAATAATTTAATCATCAGGTCATTTTTTAAAAACAAAAGCTTCTGTGGAAAGAGCAAGGAGGTTCACAACTGAAAGGAGAGCTCTCTTTTATGTTATAACCATGGCTTCATGGCTATATTAGTATAAAATTCTTTCATGGCTTATTTCTCTTTCAGAATAGCCTTTCAGTAGAATTTATATCTACTCTTTGGTCTTGTGAATAACATTCTGTGCATGTCTCAAAATATAAGTGTGCCCATCTAGTTTGGAACTTAGAAAGAGGTATTTCCCAGTGCCAATTAATTTTTTTTCACAATTTGTGTATTTGTTTCTAAAAGAGTTCATCAAGTAATGTCACTTCAGTTTTGATATGACTTCATGAATTAGAAGTGAAATGCACTGTCAATAACAGAAACTGAATTTTCATCCATCAAGCATTTAAACAGTCACACCTTCCTTTTCCCTGGTATCAGAAGGAAAGTTAGGTGTGTGGCTAAGGAAAACACTGGCAGAAAGATGCAATCCTTATTCATGCATAGCCTGAGTAAGAAGATAAGCGTCTGAAAAGCTCTGAATCATGGATGACCCTGTAGCATAACAGAATTATATTAAATGAGTAGCTGACAATCATGATTGTGGTTCAAATAGCAGTGATGCTCAGAGAACACAGTATGAGCTGCAACATTAATGTTTCCAGATTTTATAATCAGTGTCATATTTTGCTAATTTCCAGGCACTTGATTTACCTCATGACAGAGAATGCCCCCGTTAAACTTCTATCTACTGCCAGAATTTCAAAATGTCATCTTGAGTTTTACAGAAACCTCATTCTTTTTAAAAGTAATTAACTAAGGCATAGTTTGTACGGCAATTAGAAACCACTTGCTTGCAGAAGCTTGTAAGCATTATGTAATTTTTTTAAACTACAAGTACATATGCGTATTCTTGCCTCCAGCTTAAATACAGTGAATGTTGTAGTTGGTTGCACAGGAATTGTCTCAAGAACATTAAAGCAAGCCAAACACGATTGTATTCCAACTAAAATTGCTCTCTTTATACTGTGTATTGAAACTTGATAACTGTTGGTTATAAAATTCCTTTGATTTTCTGTAGGTAATAAAATACTTTGGCAATTACTATTGACAGTTCTGGATAATCTTGAAGGCTGCCTTGCCTGAAGAAGATGAGTGTTACAAATCACTCCACTGAAAGAGGGAAGAACAGCAGCAGGCAGCAGACAGGTTTCAATTTCACAATGCTGATTATCTCATTCGTGATTCTATGCATGCCTAAATCTAAGGATCCCTCAAGCAGCTATATGGACTTCTACTTTTAAAATGCCTATTACGCTTTCATACTTTTTGCTGCTTCCTGAAGAGTGCCATTTCGCCAAGCTTAAATAGCAGAAAATTGCACTGCTTTTCCTCTGCCCATCTCCTCAATCTCTATTAACCTGCACAAGAACAAAGGAGTATGATAGTCCAGCTATAGGTTGGGAAATAGGTTTGAAGTTGTTTTTCATTTACTGGTGCCTATCTCCTCGATTCATAAATGCATTTGAACAATAACATTATTTTAATACATTATCTAATGACTAAAAATGTGGCCTTTAATTACATCTGTATTTAAACTAATAAATACATAGGGAGTTAAAAAATACATGCGGCTATTGTTTACACGGACATCAAATGGTACTGTAGTGCTGTCAGCATGTGTCAAGGCTTAAACAGAAAAGGAATAAAAAAGGAAATAGCAATTTTTTTTTTCTTTTCTTTTCTATTTAGGCTGCAAGAGAACAAGCAGAAGCAGCTACAAGCAGAAAGGAAAATTGTTGAAGCACCTGGTTCTAATGCTTGCAGTAGGCCTTTATTAGATGTCATAAACTGAATGATGCATTACTCTGTGGATGACTTATAGCCTGCAAATGTTGAGGTAAAATGGAGGACAAAGAATTCTTTGAAAACAAAAAGGTTAAATGTTCCTTTTAAATCAAACAATAGTTATTAAACGGAGAAATCATAATAGGCTCAGAGAGATTGGAGACGGTTTCTATTATTTTTAATGTATTTCTGTATTACCTTAACAAATAAAAAGTATTTTATTTTAGTATTTCATACTTTATGTAAGAATGATTTGCAGTCTATCCTACATTTCACCTGTATTATTAAACAAGGAAGAACACTTAAAAATCCTTTTGCTGATACAGGTTTTGCAAACCAATCTCAAATCTAAATAATTGCATTAACATTCACACAGGCTGTCAGCCACCACCAACAAAAAGGTAATTTTGTCCATCAGAAAATGTTTTAAAATAAGTCTGCTTTGCATTTAAAAAGATAAAAGAATGTTTTCTAAAATGACAATTGCCGGTTGGCCATCGATTCTGAGCTTTAATCTCATGGCCTACTCAAATTTCCCATTATGTCTCACTGAGGCTTAGAGGGATAGAAAGGCTGAACTGTGGGCCTGCAACAAAAGTGGAGGGGGGTTACAGCATTAAGAAACACAGCTGTTGCTCACAAACTGCAAATGTTAGAATAACTCACTACTTGTTGGGTTTTTTTCCTTGCTGCTAATAAAAACTTAAAGTGTTTTGCATGCTTTCTATAAACAGTGCACTTAAGTTTTATAATCTAGTACATCTTATTAAGCGTGAAGTCTGCTGATCCCTAAATTATTCATAACATGGTCCAGACTGATTAAGATTGGCTTGTTAAGGAGCACAAGAAGCAATTAAACTGACAAGGCAGTACGGCCTTGATGTATACATTTATTATCACAAGAATACCCAAAGTGAATGCCCTTATTAAGCAATGAATTTCACCTCACTGGCCTTCTACCATTGCTGCCACAGGCAGAGAGAGCTAGGAACAACATGTCAAAAGCTAACTCTGAGGAAATGCCTATCTTCAAGTGAAACCGATTTTGTAATGAACCTTTCAGTTCACTCCTGAGGTAATAAATCCTGACTGGTGCATTAATTACTTGATAACATCCCATCAAAATGCAAATGCAGCACTTGACCCATAGGAATGGCTCACTAGCTGTTAACTCTTCAGGGTATACATAAATTGTCTGTTTTCTTTTATCAAACAGGGCATTTATTTCCATCTTGCTAGGGTGAATGTCACTCCTGCCACCCTCGGCCCCTCAGTGGCCTGACACCATCATTTGCAGAGGACTGTCACTATGTGCCGACATCCTAATTGTGCTACTTCTTTGCTTTGTACCTTTGAGGCAGAATTTCCAGCTTCTCCCCCCCTCCAAGTAACCATCAAGCCGACCCGTTCCTTTTCTGGAGGAATCTTGCATGTCAAGGACAAAGCTGTAATAGCGTTACAAAGAATGACCCCCACCTCTAAAGTACACTAATCTTTCTTTTCAATGGTAATACATTAAAGAAGGAATTTAGTTCCTTGAAGTGATTAAATGAAAGCTGAACATATCTGTGAATCACTACTCAACATATGCAAGCGTGCATGCTTTTAGCGAGAATGCCTGGAAAGATATATTTACATGTTTTAAAGACACTTCTACCACCTCTTGAATGAGCATTCAGTTTCTACAGTTTACAAGCAAATAATGTGCAAAATGCAAAACAAAGTACATTTCATAAGACAAATTTAGCAATGGTGAAATCTGATGCATCACATTCCTCCAGCTTTCTGAGAAAATATGCTGCTTTAATTACAAAAACTACTTCCACAATAAATGTTATTGAGGATCTACATTTTATATTTCCCCATTCAAAATGCTAATCTACATCCGTAGGACTGACGCTCCCACCTGGGTCAACCTGCTTTACAGTTCTACTATTTGTCTTGAAGGCTTGGTGAAAATCCTTAATTCAGGTTACTAGGCAACCCTGCAGGTGAGAAAATATAATGTTTGGCCTACTCCATTTTCGAATACACACAGTGGCCTAATGCCTTCAAAATAGACTGTGCAAAGCACGCACTGATAATTCTCTGCTACATTTTCTAAAGGCGAGGTCAGAAGAAAATTAATTGATGCTGAAAATAATGACAGGAGGAGAAGAACCACTGAGACTTGGTGTGACTGGCATGTGATGATGTTAGCAAGAATCCCAGCATGTGACTGGACAGTGTGATGAAAAATATACTTTATGTGAAGGAAAAACAAGTTACAAAACTTAATTAGTTTTTGACACTTCTTCGTAAGTTATTATCTTTTCATTTGGAACACTGCCTTGGGACATCAATACACAAGAAGAAACGAAACATTCTTACTGTAAATCTGAAGGAAAAAAGATGATTTTCTATTGCGCTTCTCCCTTTACATGTCTTTTTGAATAAATAAAATATCCACTTCAGCCTAAGGTGTACAAGCCCCTGAAGATGTTTCTGCTGAGAGCACAGAATAGACTTGTTCAATATAATAATCCTGTTACAACTGATTATGCAGTCTCACTTTTAAAAATAAAGGGGAGGAGGATTGGAAACCAAAATGGTCACACACAAAAAAAAAGCTATAGATGAGAAGCAGCTAAATTATAGCACCTACAGCAATAATGCTTCCTGTACAGCAAATGTATTTTTAATTTTTTCCACTAAGGCTTATACCTAGAAGTAATTCACACTGATTACTAAATAACCCTTGTGAGTTGCTTTGTCTTTTGAATTTTAAAAAATACACTTGCCGTGAGCAATGAATTTCATAAACCACCAGCTCTCATGCTTGATGAATCATTCTTATTTTATGCAGTGCTGTGTGATAGAGAACTGAGATAAAATATTCTATCCACAAGCTATTCAGTACAATTTATCATCAGCGGCTCACTAGTCCAGTGATAATACCTGGCTTGCAGATTGTAATGATCAGATTCTGTTTTTATTTCAAACAGGAGCGATCCGAATATCAGAGTTTTTAATTTACATACATTAGTGAGGTTCAAATGTGGCAATAGCTACAAGCAAATTCACTTGCAAACTGAATGCTCGCCTTGCATAATGGGTTCCCTTTAGCTATTACTCACCAGTGAAGTACCCAGATAAAAATGAAAACAAAGAGGAAATAAGGAAAATCATGATACAAACACCGTACTGGGGACTAGGATAATTACAGAACCACAATGAAGGTCACATTTATATCTGTTTTAGTAATGATTTCTTATATTTTCCTTTTGTTGAAAAGCATTGAAAGCATGGATGCAATCTCTTCTCTATATTATTGCATTCTTTGCATTCTGTAGCTTTTTTAAATTATAGCACGCTATCATTAATAGAAGCTTTTTCATGCTGTAAATTGAAACAAAATACTGAAACACTGATAAATAACTAAACAAAACTTCAAAATCGCTGTGAATTACAGTAGCTTGAGCATTTAGCAAAATTTAGTGGGCTTTTAATAAAATACCTCTTATAGCTATATCACTTTTATACTGACCACAGTATCGAGCTTCAATTCCCAGCAGCATCATTACTAGACATTTTCTGCCACCTTTCTAAATCTGAAAAGCTTCCTACATTTAGTGAAGATTAGGTAATGCTACAAGCAATCAATAACAGCTATCAATTCCATACCTTGTTTGGAAGAACAAGTTGATTAAAAGTAAGTAAAAATGATGGGTGAATATGCTTTAAAACTATCTGATTCTTCTAACTACACCATCAGGATTAAACAACTACAACAACCAACATTCTTATTCACAGGCCAAAGAGGTAGGTCTTAGTAATAGTACAGCTATGACTCAAGCCAACAAAAGCAAGAATATTATATCCCGTTTGACACACTCTCCTTATTGTATCATATGAAAAGGGGGGAAAAAAATGAAGGCAGGAAGACATAAATGAAAAATATCATGTTATCCTCAACTTTCCTGGGCTTTTCTTGATTTGTGTCAAAGCCTTAGTGTTCTCTGCAAGTAGTCCTTGTCTCTGATTTTGGTTCCTTTCCGAATTTTTTTTTCCCTCAAAAAAAACTAGTTTAGAAAATTCTTTTACTTAAAGTCAGAAAACGTCTTTTATTTACCAACAACATAAAAATATTGCAAAAGCAGCCATCATAAGCTCAGTCACACCCACACAAAAACACACAAGACTTCATTTATTTATGATCATACATACTTCTGCCTGTGTGCAATCCTTAGTATATATGCACAAATAACTGCCTCATAAACCCAAATACATTTACACAAATGTGATCTCAATTATTTAGAGCCTTTTCTCATAATGTATACCTGTCCTCTGAGTGTGAATGTTGTATTTGGGTAAGTCAATCAGCTTAGGAGGAATTCTAGCCATCCACTAAAACACAAAAAAGTGTGTCACTGAAAAAAAGCTCATACAAGTAAGTTAACTAGATTCCCTGTTTTCTGACTCTACACCTAAAGCCCGGGCAGCTTCATATCTCTCTGCTAGAATAACTCATTTACCTCTCTACCAGTGGGGTGAGGCAGTGAAGTGCCAGTAATCTGAAAATGTGGTTAATCTTGATTAAATAAATGACAGAGGGGAAAATGAGATCCCCCTATTTATCACTCATCCATGACTGCTGAAAATGACTGTCTGCAATATCCCCAGGATCATATGTGCTGCAGGTGGGAGGGACTCCCGTGCCTAAAGATGCCTTTACTTTGTACTGAGGTTCCTCTCCATCTGCTGTCCTTCAGTGCTTCAGTGCAATGGGACAACGATGAATATTGCATGCATACTGGCATTGCTGCCCAGTATAATTCTGCTTCCACAATAAAGTTGCCCGTCCTTGCAAAGGAGAAGCCAGTAGGCCTTAAAATTTTAGTCTAACTTTTCAATAGAACTACAGATCCAATATTGTTCTTTAGCAAATAGAGGACAAAAAGCATCAGTTCAACTGCTAAAATAGCTGTCAGCAGGTTCCATTCTTGGCTTTGGACAATAAACTTCTCTAACCATAGAGACCCACTGAAATTCAGAAGTTTCTTCCTTTATATGGACCTCTTCCATGCTGTATCTTTCTGTGAAAAGAGTATTTTTCAATCTGGAATTATTTATGCTCAGAAAGGTAAAGTTCACCTCTCTGCTGCATAGAAAAAAAATCAATGTATGGGTGTAATCTAAAAGAGAATAAGGAAATTGGAATATATGATATGTAGTCAAAGGACTACTCTGAAAGCTTTATTGGATGCTATTTCAGCTCATAGACTAAATGAAATAATGCTTGATCACACAGTTATAGACTGAAGGGTCTGGTCCCAACTCTCTTATCCCATATTATAGCCCTGGCTTTGCAATGTTGTAGAATATAAATGTATCTTACTGCTTTACGTACTATTTGAGAGCAAGAAATGCTAGGCAGCATTTTGCAGCTTTGATAATACAGTAATTATCTTTCTGTGATCAGTTCAGAAGAGATTTCCTTAGAGATGTGATGACTTTATGCCATTTCTGAGACACCAATCTGGCTCCAAGTCACTGTGGTAAAATTAATCCTAACTAGAATTGGAATTACAAAGACCAAGTTGTGTGGAAAAACACATTAAAATTATAACTCTTTTTTTTTTTTTTTTTTTTTTTTTTGTTTTTTTTTGAGGACAGTGTGAGGCAGGAAGAATTACTTCTTGACTACAAAAGAAATACAGAAATCAGGCCTCAAGGTAGTAAACTAATTGATTACAGTTAAACAGCTTTCAAAAATACTAAGTATACATCCTATCTGTACCTTGACAAACTCAACATCAGCAAAGTCTTAGCTTGCTGCAAGTTTTAGATTGTCTTGCCAATTCTCTGAAATGCATTTACAGTGAAAATAATTTCTGCTGCAGTAGCGTAAATTGTGCCTTTGTGCTGCAGCATGTGATGCTGCCTGATAATAAAGGAATGTAGTATGAGATCATGCAATTTCTACAGCACTTTCAGTTGCTTTATTTATAAAAAATAAATCTAGATTAAGAAGTGCTTATATTTTGGCATGACATTTTTTCAGTGGAACATTACCAAACAAGAGGGAAAATTAAGGAGATTCTGTTGAACTGTTACTACTGACATCTGATGCAATACATTCAATTTCTAGTGAAATAGACCAAAAATGCTGAGCCAAAAGCATTGTAAAATGTTTTTCATATGAGAGTGAATTTCTACTAGGAGACTGGGGGATGGGATGAAGACAGATCTTCATCCTTAAAGAAAGACAGAGGAAAAAGGAACTCATTTGATTGGGATTCAAGTTTTGCTCTTCATGAAATCAGTGATAACATTCCACTAAACTCAACAGCCCCAGAACTGATATTATAAGAGGAGCCATGTTTAAAATAATCAGACACTTCTAGCTAGGACAAGAAACACTCTTGTGTTATACTTTGTTATTACCCTTTTTTTTTTTTTTTTCTGACTCATTTTCTCTCTGTCATTTTCTAAGCAACAAACCAACAGCGAGATCCTTTGCAGGACTGCAGGATGCAATAGTTAACTTCCCTGATTATTCAGGAAGGAAGGAATCTGACAAATAATTCCCACTACCATTGTGCGGCCATTACAGTGTCCTACGAGCCTGGACAAGTATTAGGTCAGACGCTAACTTCCTAAGTAGAAAAATGATGTGGTCGCCTTTGTCCTCTCTGCAGTAATGGCTGGAGTCAGTACTAATTAAGGCCCTGCGGCAGTGTGGTACAAGAGAGGTCAGAGACTTCTTTCTGACACCTAAACAGTGCTCAGCTCAAAGGAACTGCCCCTAATCTGAAATGATGTGATGTAGAGCTGGCCTTTCAGCTTCACTGTATATTTAAAGGAAAATGACAGTTAATGACAGGGGTGTCAAAAACGAGCAGATGGAGAGGCTAAGGAAAACATTGCTCTATGGCAAAATTTACTTACAGTTTGTCACTGTGCTCAAAATTAGAGGTTATTGCACAAGTGGAAAAGGTTTGGATACCTTTCTATCACTTTTCTGAGATAGAAAAAGGAATGTGCCATATGCACAGAACTCAAAGAAAGTCTGTTGACAAACTAGGCTATTTTTCTGTCATTATACAAAGAACAGTAGATACATACCCACACACAAAACCTACACTGCCTTCAGTTTTGTTATCAAAATAAAATATGAAAATAATAAGAAGAACATTTAATCTCATTCAGTAGATTACTACTTTCCGTTTTATCTTGTTGGGAGTAACCATTGCAGTAATTAATCTTCTAGTCATTTTCTTTCTCCCCTTCAGGCACGGAACTTGGGAAACAAAAGCAATATTCAAAACAGAAACCAAGATTTATTGTCAGTTAGTCATAATAGACACCTGCGCAGATTACTAATTACAACAAAACCATAAGGTCTGCTGGCACAAATCCTTTCCCATTCTCTCTTTTTATCCACCCCTAGTGACACACCTGCAAGCCTTTAATTGATGTATTTATCTCAGGAGTCCTTGTTAGTATTGTATTATTGCATTGCCATTCACAATGCAATAGTTAAGGTTCAGTCAGCATTTTCACTGGTGAGGCTTCCCTCCCTCTCTCCTTCCTTCCTTCCTTCCTTCCTTCCTTTTGCTTCTTCCCCTCCAATGCCCTTCTTCCAAGCTTTTTAAGAAAATTTGCTCCAGGAGAAAAGCTAAGAAGTAAATCTATATTGAGGCTCATATGATTATTTTAATCAAGCTAGAAAAGGAATTGGTTTTGAGTGTTTTTGAGTTATAAATTAAAAAGCAAAAACAAGCAAACAAAATGTCTCCCAAAGATTTTTCACACTTACATAGTTGAACCATTGTTTTGATGTACATTAGAATAACAAAACTGTAGCTAGTAATTCCCTCGAAAGACAAAAGCAATGAGATTCATAATCATTAAAAAAGAGGTGTTCAGACAAGTACTGTAAAAATTCCTATCAAACATACTCATATGCATTCATAATATGAATATGAAGAAACTATTATCATACAGAGCACAGATAATATAACTTCTGCCTCCAAATGTCATTTATTATTTATTTTTGCTTTATAAATGTAGACAGCTTCTACCCGTACATTTCAGGGCACTCAGAATTATTTGTATACAACTTCTCACTGTTGGTAGCTTTTATAAATTAATTTTAATAATTAATATATTTAGTGATAATGTAGCACTTCCATTATGTGTATAGAAGCTGACGTATCTATGAAAGTCTACCTCCATATGCGTAAAGCCAGAAGAATGAAGTCTGCCTTTGACAGAAGAGTGAAAAAATAAGGAAAGGGAGAAAAATGAAGGGAAATCAGTTTGCCTCAGTCCTGTGTCACATGGTGAGACAGATTTAAAGAAGCTTTGTTTTCTGTATGAGCTCTCCCTGCACAGCTAGGCCCTCAGGATACCACTTTAAATTTCTTATTTAAGCAGGCCTGGAACAGCCCCTTTAGTAGATATATTTCTGTTTTCATATCAGGACCTTTCTACTCCATACCCATTAAAACATGACCCACTACTCAAAATGTTGCTTTTACAACAAATCCTCTTCTATTGCCGGAATAGTTTGCCCTGTGGGAAGAACCAGTATCAAGGCCACAGAGTCATACCTAGGCTAGGTAGCTACCAATTGGCCCCAGGCTCAATAGGCATCACAGTCAGATCATTCAAACAGCCTGACCTCATGTTTGCTCATTTTGGATCACACTGAAAAACGTTAGCTGACACCTCTGTAAGGTGAGGCTGGCATGAAAACAAGCTAAACTCCTCTTCTTCCTATTTTGAACAGTTGTAGATGATTCCTCTTTCCCAATGAGAGGGGTAACTCCAGCAGCACTGTGGAGAAGAGTTTGACCAGAAGGATGTGAGCCCCTGTCTTCAAGGCATTTTTGGATGGATTCTTTGCCTCTCCAGTTTGCAGGGACTACTGTAGCCCTTGGAAGAATATCTTACATCCCAGATCCCCCTGTACCTCTGTGATGCAATGTATTTTGCATATCTTGTGTATCATAACCTAGTTTTGTTCCACAGCACTGACGTGAGTTAGGCCCTGCAGCTCTTTCTGCAATCTGATCCTGGACATATCCTACAAACAGCTGTTCTACTTCAAAACATATTGCTTAGAAACAAAGTATTAGATAAATGTATTTTTAAACAACCAGCACCCAACACAAATCCAGCTTAACTATACTTCTACCATTTCACAATTACCTAGACACGTCTATTTTCCTCTAACATTCTCACTCCCAGCAGGCTTTGGAGCCCAAGTCACACTCTCTCTTTTCCTACCATCCCTCCTGAGAGATTCTCCATTATTAAACTCTGTAGGTATTCTTTGTTCTCCTGTGCTTGCAGCTTAAGCCTGGTCTGCTGAAAACTAGATGTCTGGAAAACTTGCCAGAAGCTAGGATGCTATGCCAGGGAAGCATGACTGTATGCTTGACCTCTTCCTCTGTTCATTCCCTTAGCATATGCTACTGGCTGCTGTCAGGTTCCTATTACAAAACCATCTACTAGTGCCAGCACTGTCCCATAACCAGAAGTATTAGTTGGTAAGGAACAATCTTTTTTTTTTTTTTTTTTTTTTTCCATTCTGCCTGTGTTTAGTCAGATCTGTTGACTGAACATCAACATATCCAAACATTAAACCTCATCCCAGTAACCAGATGAACACACAGTTTCCATGAATGAAAGCACCTCAGAATCCACTCAATGGCTAAATTCCATATCTAATTAGTTAATATGAGATGGAATTTCATTTGCATGAATTGGGATATAAATCTGGGACAAGTAAATTTCCTCAATCTCTAGAAGATGCAAACAGGTACTCTGAACTAGTTTGGCTACCTCTGTGCTGTTACCCACTGCTGATGAAGACATGACCCAAAACACATGGAAAGGGTCTTTATTTATTCCTCCAAAAACTGAGTTTCACCTTTTTTGCAAACAGTGAGGTAAGATTTGGGGAAACAGCTGGCAATTCAGAGCTCCTAGGAGACATATCAATTCATGTCTAGAAGTGAGGAGCTTTTAGAAGTACATTATTTTCTTATGGATTGCACTCAGTACTTCACCAAAGGCCAGAGCAAAACCTATGCACCCCTATGCAC
This sequence comes from Centrocercus urophasianus, assembly GCF_019232065.1. Lineage (NCBI taxonomy): Eukaryota > Metazoa > Chordata > Aves > Galliformes > Phasianidae > Centrocercus > Centrocercus urophasianus. The sequence continues at coordinate 28,352,494 of NW_024884253.1, forward strand.
CAGTTAAGAGCCATTTAAAGTACATTTGAAGGGCTTAAGTGAGGCTTAAATGATGTCTAGTTTTTGTGCTAGCCTTCTGCAGAGTGGATGAATCTTACCCTTATGTAAACTAATCAGTTTTGATGTTCTCTCTTCCATTTAAAATCAGTGAATTATTAATCTTCATGTGTACAGCAACTTCTTGAAGCATATTTTATATGCAAATTCATATTAACATCATAGCAACATCTATAATACAGGCTGAAATAAATTATGAGGTACTGTGTAAGAGATCTTAGCCATTATGATCTATCAAGTCAAAAATCCAATGAAATTAAAAAAATATATTATGCCCTTTAAATATATATTTACATAATAGACTGTAATGACTCAGAAAAAAAATCTGTTACAGCACGTAAATAATGCATGTTTTTAGATTTGTCTAAATACATATGCACATGTATTTACATATTAACATGACAGGCTGAAAACATACTAAGTGAACCGGTTTGTATGGTCTCATGCACTGTATGAGTGTTGTTAAATACTTAGACAAGAGAAATTGTCATAGAAACACTCTTTATAAGCAAAGACCTGATTTCCTACTCCTGAAAAATTTAATGCATATTCTCAATGTCACATCAATATTCTTAGATTTTCCAACAACTTACTGTAGATATCTTTAATTCAGTATCTACATCGTATGTACATTTTGGCCTACTACTAGCAACACCAGTAATCTACAAGAGGGAATGGTAGCATTTAAATGAAAATAATTCAGATTTACCCCGTGATATGAATTTTAACTGGACACAGATTTTTTATTTCATTTATAGAAGGCAGAAGATTGAAGATTTGAACAAAATTTCTGAAAATTCTCTTTTTGCAAAATACAGAAGTTTGTAACATAGAGTACTTCTAGTGCCTATCAAGCTGCTTTGATAACTCTTGTGTCTCATCAAAGTTTACATTACTAGTTCAGTGTGGCCCTAGAAACAGAAAAATGCAGAATTTACATGAATGAGTAATGACACAGCAGTCACTATGAAGTCTTTAGTGAGCAAAAATGATTTGCATATTAAAGTATTTGATACCCTCCATTCTGCCTTTTAGCAGTTTTGAAAAATATTCACACTCTGTTGTGTAGCAGGTAGCTAGATAGATCAGTAGACACAGAGACTGACAGAAGAACCTACTGTGGCTCAGTGCATGGTTTTACACAAGATTCTCTCAAAGGTACAAATAAGTGCTTCCTATTGACTGTGATCAAGGGCTGGTGCATCACTGCAGTCTGATAGGAACTTTGCAGCAGTCTGTGAAGATAAAACATCCACTCCTCATGCGATTAGTCTGCTGAAACTCTTTGTAGTCAAAATAAAAATAATAGCAGGAGTCAAGTATGCTAATGTCCATAATCACTGTAAATTATAACTGTCAGTGGTCACAAACCTACTTCATGAAAACATAAGGTAACAATTTAGCCTTACATTACTACTCTCAGAGAAGAACTACTCATAGGAAACTGAAGTAGTATGAGAATTATAACGTATTCTAAAAATAGATTGTTTTGGATTTCTTATAGCTTTCCTTTCTTCTTTTCTTCTTTTGGCGAAAAGGAATATTTCCATATAAAGCACTGTATGAAGAATTTTGCACTCAGTTTCCATTGTTGAAATCATACCAGTTAAGTAAAGATGTGCATAGTGATTTTAATTCTGAGTGTAACAATGGAAGGTGCCAGGAAAGCAACACCTTTAGACTACAGATAATAGCATCCAACCAAAAGGAAGAAAATTTACCCACCCTCTCTAAATATATGGTAAAAATAATGAAATTGCAGTCAGTTGCTTATCTATATGATCTGGCCAATGTGCCTCATTTTCATTTTCTCTCACGTGAAGACAGATTGAATGCATACAGACAGTTTCTTACAGTTCAAAAGGAGGAATAAAAGGAAGCTATATTATAAATTAATATGAGAAGTTAAAGATTTGTTGACTCAAGCTGTGTTAAGCAATATGTAATTTTGGACTTGCTTTTTAGGAAACTGCAATCTCATCAAAATTTATTTTATGTAAAAAGCTACATTCAAATTTTTGGTTTTGCCAAGATGCACAAAGATGAAACATGCTATGAACATTAATTTTTTCTTGCTTATCTTACATTGTGTCAACTTATATTTACAATCCCATATTTCCATAATTGTTTACAATTTTAAAAATAAGTGGAGAAAGGGAAAAGGAAAATGAATATAAAGGAGACATTTAATTAAAGAGTTCATTTTACTCTTCCCTTATTGGAAATACTTGATGACAAATTTTCTGCATTGTAAAACATATTTTTCCAAGAATGTGAATAAAAATGATGATGTCGAAATAAAGAATGTGTTCAAATGCATAAAAATATTTGCTTGTGTAATATTGTAACATTGTAATATTGTAATAATAATATTGTAAATATTGTAATATTTGGGTGTGTAAGGATGCAGAACTGAAATTTCAGACTCTGTATGTTATGAAGCTTACAGGTTTAGCTGTTTCTTGGTTGTTACTACTATTTTCAGTTATTAGTGATCATATTGTTACTTGGAAGATTAAAAAAAAAAAAAAAAAAAAGGCCACAGACTAAAAGTCTGTAAGTAAAACTACTGCATTCCCTCTGTACAGTCTAACTGCCCTCCAAATAATTACAGAGCAGAGACTTAGCTGTCATTCATGTGTATCTATTCTATTGTGTGAAGAGAAAAAGAAAATGGTTGCCCATACATTAGCACATCACCCATGGCTAGTGCAATGACAAGATAGATTAGGATGTATATTAAATCTCACACATGACTGCCTTTCTGTATCAAGGTAAAAAATACTTGCTCTTACATACATTAGGGACTAGTGTTGGACTGACATCTACATTAATATTGACAGCATATCAACATTTTTTACATTAACTGAGTCAATAACTAGTCTAAACCTGGTAAAACTTAGATAACAAAAATGAAGAAAATATCTAGCAAGAAGCATTAGATAGAAAAGAAAATTAACCCCCCAAATACTACATTGCTTTTCGGAATTATCAATCTTGCAGCAATACATCAACCAGTGTATGCAGCTGTGATTTGGTAATCCAATCTCATTTGTCAAACAGGAATTCTAGTAGATAAGGAATGCTTCTAGGAAAAGAAAACCCCGCACAGACAATAACATAAATATTATATATATAGGAAGCTGATTATAAAAAGCTGGATTAGCATCATTGTATTACTTCACCTCCTAAACATTACTTTCACAGACATGATGAAATTGTCAGGCAATAATCCCACTTCCACAATAGCTCCTAGTGTGAAATGCACACAAAACCTGTACGAACTCAGGACACCTATTTTCCTATTTTGCAGGGAATTAAAATGCTTATTTGTGTTTTCCTTGTAAAGAAATAGCTTTAAATCAAAACTGCTATGTAGGTTAGGTTAGAAAACAGATTTCATTATTTACCTTTGCTGTAAAATCTCCCGTAAATAAGCAGTCGCTTCTCATTCCAAGCCAATGTCTTGCTTTCATTAATAATTAAATGTTTTTTTCCAATGATAGCTAGCTTTTTATACCCTGGTCTTTGAAATATTTTATCTTTCGAATAAAGCTAAAAAATACTGTTAATACTTTTAAAGTGCCCATACGATTTAGGAACATGCACATGAAGGCTGGAAGATGAAAATATTAACTCTCCTAGATTCTCCAATCTTACAGTGTTAGCGAAATGTGAGAAATGTTAGAAAATCAATACACAAAAAACTTTTGGAAACAGTGTCTGTTAGAATCGGGTACTGGCCCAGAGCTGATACGTAAATGATTATCATTTCAATCTTAGCAATTAAGCTACATCTGGAAGCACTGGCACCCAGCAGAAGCAAAAACACAAGGGAGCTATGCAAAGTTTTTAGATTTTAAACACATCAAGGAACAACATTTCAATGGTCATTCACCTCAAAAGTCCGAAAAGATTCTGTTCAACCATGTTTCTCACTGAAGACTTTCTTTTCCCTATCTCAGTGTACTGTGGAAGATGAGGGTTAAAGTGATTTTCTCAGCACTATTTATCTCCAAATGATCCCATCTTTCATTTATGCAAGTCCTTGAGAATGTTGATGAAGCAGGCCTTGAAAAACCTAGGCTTATGAACATGAGGCAATACTATGGGTAAACAATGGCAGAAAGAAGAGGTGTCTCTATACTGTTCTGCTAATGCTCTTCTAGGCAATTGAGTTAAACATATAAAAGAAAAAGATGCAGAGAAATGCCTGGCACAGAACTGGAACTAGCACTCTAGTGCTTGAGATGTTGACAGCATTCAAGCTGATTAATTAACATCAGTAAAGCCCACTGAAAAAGGTTAAAAGAACACTTTAACATGCAGTGATATTGCCATGATTGTTAGGATGGTATATTTCTGCCTTCTCTAATGTGTCTATTTTTATCACCTCAATAAACTGATGTAGGAGTGCATTTTTTTAATTATATTTTCATAAACGGATGGTAGGATTTAACATATTAATGTTTAGAATGATGGTACAGTCACGACGCTTGTACTTCTCCATTGTTTGTTCTGAAGCTTTTGATACCAAATCCAAATAAATGCCAGTCTCCTTAGTTCAGAGTAGTTTCATATTCCTAGGATGCTGTAAAACGATCTCTGATCTGATTGTTTCAATATAAAGCAATAGGGGTAACTGTATGTAGTAAGCTTAATTTATTAAATAATATGGATATTAATCTGTTTTTCAAATTTCATAGGCATTTTAACAAAAGCTTAACCTTCCTAATTTTGAGCTAAAACACGCAGTTGTAGGGCAGAAAGAATATTTAAGTGCTATTGCAGAAAGCATCTTTTGTTCCTAAATTTTATTCCTTAGAAGGGCTAAATGATGCCCCATTTATAACAT